>NW_026852303.1:0-101273 GCF_026571515.1 Ruditapes philippinarum | reverse complement strand
AATTTAAAACCATTGCCCATTTGAAAGCAATTATCACATTCGTATTTAATCATATCCGGGTCACATGACACCCCCACAAGCTCCAAACAAATACTTGAATTTAACCCACTTCTCCTTTTGCTAAAGAAAATTTCCACAATCTTGAAAAAATAGATATTATAAATTACATTATTGTTTTAAATGTAAATAGTTAAAAGTCAATTTAAAGCTTTTATTTTATTGATTAGGACAAAATGTCATTATTAAAACATAGTATTAAAACAATTGCTTAATATGCACTGTTGTTTACTGTTGTCTGAGGTTCATTGTCTTGAGACCAATAATAATGTCTTTACATGAGAAAGCTATCCAGCTAGCTTACCGACCGTTAGTGGCTCTTCTCAGGTGTCTGCTTTTCTGACAGAGGAGCACCCGAGGTCTTCTTCAACCAGTCAAGCTGGAAAGTCGGCATATGACATATACTGTGTTGGTGCGACGTAAAACCCAATCAAAAGAAGAACAATAACGAAAATAAAAAGTATTCATTGAAGACAATTTTATATACTCATTTTACCAAAATAAAACAAATATAGAAAAATTGAAAATTATATAAACAAAAAGCTTTTTCCTTTTAATTTATAAACATTCCCATTTTTTCGAAAACACTTTTAATATAAAAAAATTTCCTTTATCCCTTTTTATCGACACGCAACTTTTCTTCCCACCCTTTTTTCTGTACAAGTTTTGACCCGGACCAATCAATTTTAACCCATTTTGCAATCACCGACGTTTGAACCAATAGTTTGCCAAGAATCGAAACCCATTTTACAAAAAAGCAGTCTGAGAAAATCGCAGTTTTGTCGTAAAAAATTTAAATTGGCAAAAAATATTTTTAAATTTATTAAATGAAAATTCTACAAAATACCTTTCACATGAGCTAAAATAAAGAACCTGTTAAAAGTTTTCACGAAGGGAGTAGACACGCCCTTTTAAACTATACTGAATCTGTTCCGTCCATACAGCAGTAATATCAAAGGTAAAGTCTAGTGACAGTTTAGTCTTTTTATGTCTAATGCAATGACTAAAACTGTCGAGATGAGCATGTCGTATGAATGCCAGTATCTTTCCAATTATTAAAGGTTGGAACAAACTTAATTTTCAAAACAACTTGATATGTTGTTCATCATTAAAATGATTCAACTTCTCATCCATTGGACAAAAGCGTGTTCAAGATGTGTTTTGCTACCAAAATTGTACTCGTATTATCTTATACACAATATTCCTATTCAAACTGAGAATGACATTCACAAAATTGACACTCACCCGATGTATCGCAAACTGGATAATCACTCCATGTTCCATCGGACTGACAAATAATCATGGAATCACCATATATATTGAAACCTGGTTCACACTCAATTTTAGCAACAGTGCCATAAGTGAACACTGTGACATTTGATTTTCCTTGGTTGGGTGTTGGGTCCCCGCAATCTAAGAATGATATACAAGTTCAATCAACACAACAAATTTACACTTTAATTTTATTCCTTGTTTCTCATCAATAAAAATTTAAGAATACAGTCCATGGCCTGTAGCAACATTTGCATCGAACCAAAACTTACTATTATTTCTTGCCCATCAATACTCGGGTCGCCCTCTATCAGACGCATTAGTTTGAAATCTATTTTTAATTCTGAATCAGTTTTAAAACATTTACATTTGTTTCAAAGATGAAAAAATGCATCGTCAAATAAATGTTCTGAAAACGTATAAATTTCATTTAGATTAGTTTTATGATTGACATTTTAAAAGAAGTTTCTATTTTACCTTATTGAATTTTACTTCTATTAATCTGAAAAGTAAATGTCCATTACAGCAACATTCTTGGCAGAAAAAGCGTCTTCTGATTCATAACCAGATAAGTAAATAGATCAAGTTAAATTCAAAGACCGAATTATTTTTTTCCAGAACCTTTACTAATATCATTACCAACACTTGTGCATTCAGGCCAGGTTTTCCAAGTTCCATTAGCTAAACAGGAAACAAGATAACTACCACCTGGTTGATACCCATCATAACAAGAAACAACAGCAGTTTCTCCATATGTTGTTTTATTCTCGGAAAGTGTCGCCTCTGCATTGACAAGATTTGGTATACCACAATCTGAAATAAAAATGTTCAATCATTCCAAACACAGAGACATGAGATAAAACCCACTACCTTATTAAAATCATCAAAAAATAAAATCTATATTGCTCCAATTATAATAATATACTGAGATAGTGTCTATGCTATTTCATTTACATACATCTTTTTTTCAATCTAAAAAAAATGTTTTTTCACAAAAATTAATTTTTTTATTGCAAAAAATATCTGATTTTAAATGTCAACAAAAGTAAAATAAAAAAGAGAAGAAAAACATTCAAAGATTATACCTTTATATGCCAGGGGGTTTTCGTCCATTCCTCACTAGGTTGACACTTATCAGTTTCCCTTGATTTATATCCTTTTTTATGAAACCAGGGAACAATTCCGTGTGGTAGATGTTGGTTAATAGATCCAAAAAAAAGGGTTTTTGGGGCCTGCAGTCTTTAAAGGAAAAATTAAGGAAACATGAATTTTTTTTTGTTTAAATTTCCCCTTTTTGCAGTCTTTTAAAGCTTGAAGGGTTTTTAAATTTTAATAATGTTTTGTGGACTTGCTACGGCCTTGAATCTTTTTTATGGGCCCTATTTTTATTTTAAATCATTAAAACGCTTTTAGTAGTTTTTTTTTACATGATACTTCTCCTATATAAATTCGTTTCAAAGAAGAATATCTAGATCATTTAACTTCTGTGGTATGTTACTGATAAAAACGACGACGAATTCGATAGATAGCTAATTATGTAGTGGCATACCTATCAATTTGCAAGTTGGACTGCTACTCCATGTCGCATTAAGTTCACAACGTATTTCAGAATCACCAATCAAATTGTATCCGTCGGCACACGTGACCGTCACAGCAGCAAGGTAATGAGTAGATGAGGAATTTATGCTTCCATTTGTAGGCTTTGGCGAGGGGCATTCTGGAAATTAAATCTTTATTTAAATGTTTCATTATAATCTATGCAAGTATGACACTATTAAATTCAAATTTCTATAAAGTTTTTTATGATAGCTCATTGCAATACATACCAATGTTTTAAATTAATTCATTTCACATAAAAGTAAAAAAATGTTAATGTACACTTTTCCATGAAAAGACACAATCAAATAAAGTAAAATGAGTATATTTGTACCTACACAAAAATGAACGAATGGCAAATTGTTTTGAAAGACAGTTAACAACATTATTCAATCTGACTTTTATTTGCCTTTCTTGTCATATCAATTGATCAACTACATCAAAACCATGAAAACGGAAATAAATACAAGAATATATAATTAAGGCAAAAGCTCGGCATTATGAACTTAACAAAACATGTTTATAGTGTATACATAAATTTCTTACAAGGTTTGTTTCTTCTGGAAGGATCTACTTTTTTCCGAACCCTTATACTTGTCTACAATTGGGAAATTGCTTTGGAAAACGGTACGTGATGATTGTTTAAATAATTACTTGCATACTCTTGGTAAAAATATGTTAAATTGTTTTCGTTTAGCCAGACATATTTTTAATTATGAAATTTCGAATTGCTTTTTAATTTACCTGTGCAAACAACAGAAACATCGTTGAAGTGAAAGCAATTATCATAGGTGACGTAACTACAATTGTTGATATGTGTAGAATTATCTGCACATTGTAAATCATCAACAAATATTGGACCAGAACCTTCGCCAAAGTAGGCGCCGTGGTGGAATGAGGCAGCAGGACTGGAAACAAATATTTGCTTATATTGATTCGTTTTTCTTCATGAAGCTACACATTTGATTCAAATGACAAAATAATGAATACTTACATTTCGTTTGACTTTCAAGCTTCTACACCTATATGATGTTGTTTAAGTAAATTGTTAGCAGGAAGAGAAATAATAAAAAATATAATTATAAGTGTGTATATCTTTAAGAGGACTTCAAGTACTTGTGTTTCTACAAAGCATAGAAACGGATATAGATCATTCTCGAAGGCGATGTAGTCAAGCATTGAATCAATCCTTTGTTGATATTCAACTGTATGTATTTGATATTCAATTAAGAAAAGGATAGCGTTTCTTACGGGAAGCCAATCATTGTGCATATTGTATCGGCTTCATTTTTACCGAAACCATGGTCACATACTGTTCCCCAAGTGTCCATAGATTTGATTTCCACCCTACCATTTGAAGTTGAATTTCCCCCTGACAGTTTTATTTCAGTGATAACTAATGGATAGCCTGAAAGACAAACAAATTGAATGCAGATAATTAATTTATAATATATATATTAATATGATTCTGCCTCTCCCAAGCAAGATGTCATGTGAAACCACGCTTCGTTTAATCTTGTTCCCTGTAGCTTTTTGGTTTGGTAGTGTTATAAGACACAGTGATTCAGCAAAAAGTGTATGACCAAAGAATTATATCTCATGAATACACATGCCATCTCTACTTCTTGTCAAGTATTGCCATGCTTCTATTTTTTGTATGTATATATATTTTAATGCTTTGTTAATGGCTTTTTTAGGGCTTTAGTACTAATAAAAGTTATTCTCTTCTTCTTCTTCTTCTTCTTTAATATCAATTTCTAATTCAACATTATTCTTTGCTCACAAAAACTCTTTTCCCGTTTGTTGTGTTATAATACAAAAACAAACTATAATCAATATAACGCCATAACTTCGTTGTATTCATATTCTCTTTTATTCTATACATCATGAATGTTTACATTAAATTGTTAAGATATTTCATTTTTTATAATTTCCATTACATTTACATTTGTTTGTTTTTACATTGAATACATTTGTTATATACCATATTCTTGGCATTCTCCTTCTGTTTGCCATGTCTGTGTAACATTGTCACAAGTCATCTTTAATATGCCTAAATATGATTTATAGAAGGAGCAGTCAGCATACAAAGTTGAACCATTGTATGTAAAATATCCAGCATCCCAATGAGAGTTGTCTGGCTCCCCGCATTCTTAAATGAATAAAATATATATTAAAAGTAAGCATCAAGTCTTCGTTAAGGTAATACACTTGTTACGGCTCTTCATTAAAAACAAAATAATAAAATGAGTTAGAACACTATACTGTTACTCAGTCGCTGACTATATTTTATTTACGATCTTTTATTTACAAGCCTAATCAGAAATAATTCTAAACGTTCACTCACTGCATTATTTGGAAAAGTTCAAAATAATTACAAAAAGCTTAATGTTCATCAAAGCTGTTTATTGATTATTCTACCTTTTTACCAACTAAGTATTTTCTTGAAACTGAATAAAAAAAAATCTCCCAAATTGCAAACGTTTTAAATCATAATTATATTTCACAAGAAAGCAGTTTGTAGATGTACTTTATCAAATAGAGAAAATAAGAATCCCTAAAGAAAGTCAAAAAAGGAAAGCATATAAAAATTTTGCAGGCTCGGTTTGATTGAGCCTATTCGTGTACGGTACTGTAAAGTGCAAACTACCGTCCACGCCCCTATCACCGCCTTGAGCAGAGTTCAACATTTAAACATGAAATGGTAACATTTTTAATTAAGAAACATCTGCAGATGAGATATCAAACAACTGAAACGATGTGCAAGAACAATAAAGGATCAGACTAAATAAGAAACAGAAACCATAAAATGACCTACCATTACATACTATAGAAACATCTCTGCTATGACTGCATTCATTAAGAAACAAATACTGGCAATCACTTAGAACAACATCATAACTGTCACAGAATAGTTGATCAATATGAACCGGCCCATCTCCTTCTCCATACAATGCCCCGGTAAAGAATCTCACCGCTCTAGTAATTTTAAAAAAGAAATACCTAATTCTTGCTGCCTTCAATTACAATTTCTATATTTATTTCTTGAGTACATTCAACAAAACAAAAGTATAAATGAACATTATTTGTACGAATATATAAAGATTTCTTTACTATTGAAGAACTATATTTGAAGTTCTAAAACGTTTTTTGAATAACCATAATTTTGATTATTCCAATATATTTCAATTGCGGCATATTTGTATCATTTGTAAAGGGGAAACATTAACATGATAAATCAAAATTATCTACTGATTAAGAAATCATTTCCAAAACAAACTGGTATAATTTTTATTTACAATTTGTTGTCATCTCTCTAACATTTGAAATATTTTGGAAGATATTCCCAGGAAATATATATAATAGCAAATCTTGTATCAGCCGTAGAGGATATTGACGAAATCCCATAGGTATGTACAAATTATTTTGTGTTACAAATGTTATTTAACGCGAGTTGACATCCAAAATAATCACAATTTTTCCATTTGATTCCCCTTCAAAATCTGTGTTTAACAACTTACTTAAGTCCAAGCATATTACAAAACACCTCCGCATCTCTATAACCAAAATTAGAATCGCAAATAGTTCCCCACGTGTCGTTAACTTTGATTTCTGCCCTACCGTCGTTTAGCCCTGTTCCATTTGTTAATCGCACATCCGTTATATTCAGAAACGGACCTAATGATAAAATTCTCTTATATACCAATATATGAATATGTTGATCAAAACATATACAATATAATATAAAAAATAGGCTTACTAATTCTTTATGTTTTACCCGATCGCTATACAATCAATTTGATTCATTGTCATGCATAATCGCAGTATATAGCTGTTTTTAAAAAATAACAGTGCATAAAACAAAATATTTTTATGATAATTAGCTTATGATTCCTTGACAGAAATATTTAAGATTTAAATTTTTTTCAACTTAAACCAATAAACATTAAAATGTACAACGTAAACGGAATCGAGACAAGAATAAAATTACCCTTTTACCAACTAAGTATTTTCTTGAATCTGAATTCCCTAAGATGAACTTATAAGTTATCTAAAACAACTTTTTGTAGCACTCTTAGAAATATATAGAGGATATTTGTTTGTTTGTGTGTAAGATGAAATTTTATTTCATCGAGTGGGCTTTAAAAACAGTATTCTCACGAGTGGCGTAGCCACGAGTGAGAATACTGTTTTTAAAGTTCACGAGATGAAATAAAATTACATCTTACACAACAAACAAACACATTTTCTTTTTATTTTATGCTTAAAAACAAGTTAAAACGAAATTTCCTTAATATTTACGTTAATATTAAAATCTGTTTTCCCCATTTAGAGCCTCAAACAAGTCGAATTTCTTATTAAATACAAGAAGTCATGGGCTGAAAAATAAGTTCCACAATTAACTTTAAATGGTGGCGATAGTATTCATTTTATTAAAAAAATATGTCTGATCGCTTGTTTATATAATAAAAACAAACAATTATAGTAGGAGAAAAAGTCCAACCATCCATCCATATTTCTGTTACTGACTGCGAATTTATATTAGATCTGGCTATGTTAAATGTAAGCGGCCGCTATTTTTCAAAGTTGTGTATTTCACTGGAGGAAAATAATTGTGTTTGATTCAGAGGGATATCATTTGGATTGTTAGTCATACACCTTTTTAAAAGAAAGAAAACTTATTGGAGGATTGTAACAGACAATAAATAAGTGTTGACAGATGTGTAAACATTCAAAAAAGTGGATAGGAAATTGGAAAACTTGGAAGCCTTACGAAAGCTGGGTTGTGGTTGTTTACATATTCTTCGAATGAAAGCTGCCATTGCTTTTCAAGTTTTCATAAAGCATACGGCAGTTATTGCTCGTAGGATACTTAAATATTCCCAAATGTCATCAAGAGCAGTTTTGCATGTTGAAGGAATGTATTTTTCAGACTGTAAAAATGAAACAAAAAATTAAAGAGACGATATTTGGTGATTGGTAACTTGAATGAATTGAAGTAACTAACTGTAAATTTTCTTCTTTTTATTACTTGTGACATATAAGTTATTTATCAATTTCAGCTTTGCTTTTCTTTAAACAGCCTGACATTGTCGGAATAGTCAGCAAAAATAAAATTGAGGTACCACATGGGGAAAATCTTAAAAAGGTAGTTTCGTCATTGAAAAGTGTGAAATTATATTTTGATAATTTTCACTGTGAAATTATCAAATATAATTTTCACGGATAAATCAGTAATCCACTGAAAAGCATAAAATAAAGACTCCTAAATTGCAAACATTTTAAATCATATTTATATTTCACAAAAAAAGCAGTTTGTAGATGTACTTTATCAAGTAGAGAAAATTAGAATCCCTAAAGAAAGTCTAAAACGGAAAAAATGAAAATGCTGCAGGCTCGGTTTGATAAAGCCTGTTCATGTACGGTACTGTTAAGTGCAAACTACCGTCCACACCCCTAGCACCGCATTGAGCAGAATTTAACATTTAAACATGAAATGGTAACATTTTGAATTTAGAAGCATCCGTAGAAATGTGATATAAAGCAAAAGAAACGATGTGCAATAATAATAAAGGATCAGACTTAATAAGAAACAGAAACAATTAAATGACCTACCATAACATACTATAGAGACATCTCTGCTATGACTGCATTCATTAAGAAACAAATACTGGCAATCACTTAGAACAACATCATAACTGTTACAGAAAAGTTGATCAATATAAACCGGCCCACCTCCTTTTCCATACAATGCCCCGGTAAAAAATCTCCACGCTCTAGTAATTTTAAAAAGAAATACTTAAACTTCATTCTTGCTGCCTTCAATTACAATTTCTATATTTAATTTTCGAATACATTCGACAAAACAAAAGTATAAATGAACATTATTTGTACGAATATATAAAGGTTTCTTAACTATTAAAGAACTATATTTGAAGTTCTAAAACGTTTTTGAATAACAATAATTTTGATTATTCCAATATATTTAAATTGCGGCATATTTGTATCATTTGTAAAGGGCAAACATTTACATGATAAATCACAAATATCTACTGATTAAGAAATCATTTCCAAAACAAACTGGTATAATTCTTATTTACAATTTGTTGTCATCTCTCTAACATTTGAAATATTTGGGAAGATATTCCCAGGAAATATATATAATAGCAAATCTTGTATCAGCCGTAGAGGATGTTGACGAAATCCCATAGGTATGTTCAAATTATATTGTGTTACAAATGTTATTTTACACGAGTTTTCATCCAAAATAATCACGATTTTCCATTTTTTCCCCTTATAATACAGTGTTAAACAACTTACTTAAGTCCAAGCATATTACAAAACACCTCCGCATCTCTATTATCAAAATTAGAATCGCAAATAGTTCCCCATGTGTCGTTAACTTTGATTTCTGCCCTACCGCCGTTTAGCCCTGTTCCATTTGTTAATCGCACAGCCGTTATATTCAGAAACGGACCTAATGATAAAATTATTTCATATACTTCTATATGAATATATTGATCAAAACATATAGAATATAATATAGAAAAATAGGCTTACTAAATTTTTATGTTTTACCCGATCGCTTATACAATCATTTTGATTCATTGTCATGCATAATGGCAGTATATAGCTGTTTTTAAAAATTAACAGTGCATAAAACAAAATATGTTTATGATTATTAGCGTATGATTCCTTGACAGAAATATTTAAGATTTTACATTTTTTGGAACGTAAACCACAGTGTGGCCATACCACGTGACTTTTCGGTACGGAGCACGCCGATTTTTCACCTGATTCAGGTAGGTTTTTTATTCATAACTTATTTATTACTCAACCGATTTTTATCAGATAAGGCGCAGAGTATCCGTAATTATATCAGCTACCCACGGTAAATCAAAATTTTGAAAACCCTGAATGGTTTTTGAGAATATTCGAGTACAGTTTTCATTTCATAGCCTGGGCCGAGGGGAACGGTACACACTCATTTGTCATTAGAAGCGATTTCTAGCAAGTCATATGGTTTTTGTCACTATTTCATAGAAAAATACATGTTAAATCTGATATATTTACTATATCCAATGTATCGAGTGAATGCAGTGACGTTTTAGCATATTTCCAAAACAGTTATGTTGAAATGGTACGGAGCACACTGTTATTTCATCTTTGAAATAATTCTAAAATAAAATATATGCAAATTTAATTTAAAATATAATGTGAGTGATTACTTTTCATAGTTATACATTTTATCTATTTAAATAAGAACCCTGGGACCTGTTTTGCAATGTATCATTATGCTTACTTTAAATGTTTAGATGTATCTGTGCATTATATTTCAAGAGATCACCTTAACATTTACAACTTCAATGTTATTGTCCTATTTAAAATCACCTAGGGTATGTTAAACACTTCGATCTTCACAGAATCATGTGGTTGCGTTTAAAATGATTGTTCTATAGAAAAGTGTTAGTATAATGCTGTGTTTATTGTTGTTTATTGTTGTTTTGCTTCATCCTGAAAAAATAAAACAAGGTCATGACCTAAATCGCTGAAAAGTATCATTACTTGATAACATTACATATGTTTTTATATTTTGTTAATAATAAGTTAGTCACTGGGTAAATTTTTCGAAATCTTGGTCATGTTTAATTAAATCAAAGAAGGTGCTGAATTTGTTTGGGTCTCATAATGTCAGAAAAGTGAAGGTTGTTAGATTACAAACCAATTTTGTTTTTGTATAGTGCCACTAATGCTGTTTCCTGTGTCATAACTGTAGTAAATTGGCTATAAGGCTAATTGCAACATTGATATTCAATTCAATGTTTATTTGGCTTAAACAATAAATAAAATAAATAATAAAAAATGAACAAAAAAAATAACATAAGTTGCTTTAACTCGGATTTGAACTCAGGGCATCTCTCTTCTTAAACGAGCGTGTAACCCCTCGACCAAGGGGAACTTATTAAATAACAACCTGAAGAAAACCATATTATTCTAATTAGAGTTTGTAACCCTTATTATTTTCGTTTAACACTGATGTAAATAATCATGGAGCTTAATATTACATTTATATCTGTAAAGAACTACACAATAGTTGTAACCTTCGACCAATCGGGAACTTTTTTATCTTCCCCCGAGAATGCTTGAAAATTAATGCGTCTGTCATTTCACAATCTTTACGCAGTGATCTCCCCTTAATATAAGTACTCTAAAATACTTATAAAGGGAATTAACTGCTTCAAGGAGTTCGAACTACTTTCTGATTTTGCAAATAAGCATACCAGAGTCTGAAATTTCGCTACCATTATTTGTTTGGTCTGACGACTTAAAGAAATACAAATGTAGTTGCCATTGCTTAAATTTTTAATGCTTAAAGACATGAAGCTTTAAAAATAACTTTTAATTCAGGTAATATGAGTCATTTTTGATTTGGTTTCACGTCTCACCAAAACTGACATGATCATGTGGCGACTTTCCAGTTTTACAAGTGCCCCTTTGGGTATAAATAAAGGTACGAACGGGCACCTGAGTAGAACGACCGACGTTCTGTACGGTAGTTAGAATAGAACAAATAAGAATCCCTAAAGAAAGCCAAACAAGACAAAATTGAAAATATTGCAGGCTCTGTTTAATTGAGCCTGTTCATGGACGGTACTGTCAAGTGCAAACTACCGTCCACGCCCCCTAGAAAACTTTCTCACATGAAAAATCGAAACATTGAAGTCACTTGTGGTCTTATACCTACTTCATGTAGTATATAAACAGAACGCAGCCTCCAAATCCAAAGCCTTTGATTGACAAAATGGGTATTATTAAAATATCATTTTTTTTAAAAACAAAAATCAAGCACACATATCCATGAACTCATGTTTTTAAAGCATCTTTAAATGAAATTTGGTCATTGACAATAAGTTTCGTGAGTTATTAAAAAGAAACTAAGAAAGTCCAAGATAGGCATAATTTTACCAAAATTTCTTACATGTATATGTAACAAGGTTACCTTGTATAATCTACATTACGTTATATAACAGGCCTTGTTACCGTATGAATTCTTCAAATTATCCAGCTCTTAATTTTGATTTCACGTAAAACTGCGGAATATCTTTGGCTATATGTAGATAATTTGATAACTTAAATACATGCAGTTAGTTTGGGACCCTGGCAGATGATTCATACCAAATATTATGTGGCAGAAAAATAAACTTTCTGTGAATTTAAATATCCACTTGCATCAAAACCAACGTTTTTCTTCAAATTCGATTATTTAAACAACAGTTTGCAAAGAACATTTATTTCAACTTACTCCTATCTTCTTGTTTTTTTATATTCATACTAAGTTTAGACAGTCATTTATATATTCGAACACATAAATTGAATAAAAAAATAATCGGACATAACAGATGCCCATGTATTTCACAATTCGTTTTATAATCCGAAAAATATAGATAATTATATCAAATGAAAAACAAAACAGAACATAAATTTTGAATGTCTTTCGTATCCTTCCCTAAAAAATTAACATCTTATAGCCAAATATTATTTGCACAACATTTTAAATCGAATTTTGCGCGACGTACACTCAAAATGTTCTTTTATTTTATTTTTTGAATAATCCTGTTTACATCAAACTGTAAGCATGTAATGATACATTGCAAAACAGGTCCCAGGGTTCCCGTTTAAAAAAAAATTGTATAACTATGAAAAAAAAAAACCACTCACATTACAATTTAAATTAAATTTTCATATATTTTTTTAGAATTATTTCAAAGACAAAAGTTGTGAGTGTGTGTACAGTATCTTATGAAATAACAGTGTGTTCCGTACCATTTCAACATAACTTTTTGAAAATATGCTAAAACATCACTGCATTCACTCGATACATTGGACATAGTAAATATATCAGATTTAACATGTATTATTCTATGAAATATTGACAAAAAACATATGACTTGCTAGAAATCGCTTCTTATGAAAAATGAGTGTGTACCGTTCCCCTCGGCCCAGGCTATGAGAAAAAAAATTGACCTCGAATGTTCTCAAAAACCATGCAGGGGTTTTCAGAATTTTGATATACCGTGGAAAGCTGATATAATTACGGATACTCTGCGCCTTATCTGATTAAAATCGGTTGAGTAATAAATAAGTTATAAATAAAAAACCTACCTGAATCGGTTGAAAAATCGGCGTGCTCCGTACCCGAAAAGTCACCTGGTTTGGCCACATTGAACCAGTTAATATTAAAATGTATAACGTTTACGGAATCGAGACAAGTATAAAATTACCTTTCTACTTATAAGTTATCTAAAACACCTTTTTAAGCACTCTTTAAAAATATAGACTCCCGAATTTCAAACGTTTTAAATCATAATTATATTTCACAAAATAAGCAGTTTGTAGATGTACTTTATCAAATAGAGAAAATAAGAATCCCTATAGAAAGTCTAAGGCGGAAAAAAATGAAAATGCTGCAGGCTCGGTTTGATTGAGCCTGTTCATGTACGGTACTGTAAAGTGCAAACTACCGTCCACGCCCCTAGCACCGCCTTGAGCAGAATTCAACATTTAAACATGAAATGGTAACATTTTGAATTTAGAAACATCCGCAGATGTGATATCAAGCAACAGAAACGATGTGCAATAACAATAAAGGATCAGACTTAATAAGAAACAGAAACAATAAAATGACCTACCATTACATACTATAGAAACATCTCTGCTATGACTGCATTCATTAAGAAACAAATACTGGCAATCACTTAGAACAACATCATAACTGTCACAGAAAAGTTGATCAATATAAACCGGCCCACCTCCTTCTCCATACAATGCCCCGGTAAAGAATCTCACCGCTCTAGTAATTTAAAAAAGAAATACTTGAACTTAATTCTTGCTGCCTTCAATTACAATTTCTATATTTAATTTTCGAGTACATTCGACAAAACAAAAGTATAAATGAACATTATTTGTATGAATATATAAAGGTTTCTTAACTATTAAATATCTCTATTTGAATTTCTCAAACGTTTTTGAATAACCATAATTTTGATTAAATTGCGGCATATTTGTATCATTTGTAAAGGGCAAACATTTACATGATCAATCACAAATATCTACAGATTAAGAAATCATTTACAAAACAAACTGGTATAATTCTTATTAACAATGTGTTGTCATTTCTCTAACATTTGAAATATTTGGGAAGATATTCCCAGGAATTATATATAATAGCAAATCTTGTATCAGCCGTAGAGGATGTTGACGAAATCCCATATGTATGTACAAATTATATTGTGTTACAAATGTTATTTTACGCGAGTTTACATCCAAAATAATCACGATTTTCCATTTGATTCCCCTTAAAAACTGTGTTAAACAACTTACTTAAGTCCAAGCATATTACAAAACACCTCTGCATCTCTTAAATCAAAATTAGAATCGCAAATAGTTCCCCATGTGTCGTTAACTTTGATTTCTGCCCTACCGTCGTTAAGCCCTGTTCCATTTGTTAATCGCACATCCGTTATATTCAGAAACGGACCTAATGATAAAATTCTTTTATATACCAATATATGAATATGTTGATCAAAATATATACAATATAATTTTTTTTAAATAGGCTTACTAAATCTTTATGTTTTACCCGATCGCTTTACAATCAATTTGATTCATTGTCATGCAAAATCGCAGTGTATAGCTGTCTTAAGAAAAATAACAGTGCATAAAACAAAATATTTATGATTATTAGCTTATGATCCATTGACAGAAATATTTAAGATTTTACATTTTTTGGAACGTAAACCAATTAATATTAAAATGTATAACGTTAACGGAATCGGGACAAGTATAAAATTACCAAGGCACATCACTGATAAATCTTTTGCATGCGAACATGCTCCGTAGTAGTTGTTTGCAACATATTTGCAGTCGTTTATATCTGTATAGGATGAGCTGCTACAGTATAGACTCTCTATGTATATTGGACCTTCTCCTTGCCCATAATATGCATAATAAAAGTAGTCGTAATATCTGCAAGGTGACAATCAGTAAATTTTAGTTTCTTGGTTAACAGAGAAAAAATATATTAAATATTTCATTTTTAATAAAGAAACAATATTTCAGTTTCAAAGTGCTAAATCCGTTTTTCTTTTTGAAGTCCAACAGATTAAAATAGTTTGAAATAAGCATAATTACCGTAATCCAAACATATTGCATATAACAGCTGCTGATGGCCAGCCATAGAATCTTCGTGAACAGATTGTTCCCCATGTGTCATTCACTTCTAATTCGACTCTTCCATGATATGGTCCATTTGTACCGGCCAGGCGCCATCCGGTAACATTCAGCTGATACCCTGTAAAATAAGATATCAAATCTGAGACAGACACAATTTGCTTCAAAATCCTCTTTTAATTCAAATGTTTCCTTTTATGTAACAAAAATATTTTTTATCGAGCTTAATAACTTCTTTTGCGATCAGTATTCACATGTGTCGTCTTATGATAGCAATTTGCATGTTGCAGCTACATTGTAGTAGGAGATACCAAAATCATTAACTCAGCAAAAAATCATTCAAGCCTATAACCCTTTAATATATTTTAGTACTTGATATACTAGTAAATCCTGTAAAGCTTCATTCAAATTGCCTCAGCAGTATAAGAGAAGTAGTCCGAACAAAAACTTTAAAACATTATAATCATGAAAGGGCCATAATTATGATAAAAATCATTGAACCTTACAAAACCGATAATATGCAGACACAACATAATACTGATGATTTCTGTAAAGTTTGGATGAAATTGCATCAGTAGTTTCTGTGAGGTAGGCTGAACAAGCTTCTGTGCAGCTTGTAACACAAAAACACCTTTTTATTCAAGGGAATGAATATTACGTTGCTCCGTCCTTGAAAGTACGTCATTTTTGCAAACACAAATTTTACGAACCTTAAAGGCCTGTTAACGAGTCAATTCGTTAACTTGCATATGACATCATGATTTTAACTACATATCATAGAATAATATCATATGATGTCACATTAACAACAAGCAATTATCAAAGTATTGCAAGCAATCCATAAGTCCCCTACCGGTTAGAACCCCAGCAACATTTGGAAGGGCCATTGGCCATTCACTTATGTTTCTATTTTAAGTAAATTTGTTGAAAAGGTTCTTTAAAAGTGATCACAGGAAACAGATTTAAGGAAAGACAGACAGACGGACTGAAGGATATTTTTTAAACATCCCTGTTATCAAAATATAACATTTTTAAAAGCAAATTTTTAAAAAGGAGATAACTCTTGAAATAAAGATGCAAGATGTCATACATGATGTGAGTGTAACAAAGAACAATTAGTAATGAATGTATGAAAAATGAATGTTTAGTTTGAATTTGAAGTAAATGAAAGTTAAAAGAACAAATAAGAAACATTAAAAGTTTAAGGAGGAGATAATTCTGGAAATATGGATGCTAGATTTATAAACCTTGTCATATTATTATGATGTGAGAGTTTGAAGAAAATCCTATCATGATTGAAGAAGTTGGAGGAAAAATTACCAATTCCTCGAAAAAAAGTCTAAGTTCAAAAGGGGCATAATTCTAGAAATAGTCTTGCTAGAGTATTGAACTTTCTCACAAATGTAGAGTGATAATAAGAAACATATATATGAAGTTTGAAGTAGATACATTCAGAAAAAAAGAAGTTATTAAAAAAAACAATATTCTTTTCATGATAAATTTTGTGCTAGAGTTGTAAACCTTGTCACATATGATGTGGTTAATGATTAGCAACTTATATTTAAAGTTTGAAGAAAATACCTTAAGAAATAAAGAACTAATAGTGAAAAAAATTAAAAACTAGAATCAGAAATATTGAAATTCAGTCTATTTGTTGCCATAGCAACCAGAATTTTCAACATAGGAAGAAAAGAAAAGGATGTGCATAAAATCAAGACTGCCTTCTACCTATATGTAAAGTTTCATAAAAATATTTTCAGTACTTTTTGCGTTATCACTGGATCCAGGTTGTTTGTAAAATTTGCCATATTTTCAGTCTATTTGTTGCCATAGCAACCAGAATTTTCAGCATAGGAAAAAAGGAAAAAGACGTGCATAATCTCCATACTGCCATCTATCCATATATCAAGTTTCATAAAAATGTTTTCAGTACTTTTTGCGTTATCGCGGGATCCAGGTTATGTGTAAAAGTTGCCATATTTTCAGTCTATTTGTTGCCATAGCAACCAGAATTTTCAACATAGGAAAAAAAGAAAAAGATGTGCATAATCTCAATACTGCCATCTATCCATATATCAAGTTTCATAAAAATATTTTAAGTACTTTTTGCGTTATCGCGGGATCCAGTTTTGTGGACGGACGGACTGACGGAGTGACAGACGGACGGACTGACGGACAGACGGACGGAGGGTAAACCTAAAGTCCCCTCCGGTAAACCGGTAGGGGACTTAAAACGATTTGCACTAAAAGTGCGATTTTTAACAACTTTTTATTCGAGAAGCAACTGTTATGGAATCAAAGTGCTCCGTGGACCGTAGATAATGTTGGCATGGTGATTGGCGCTTTGGAAATATTATTGTTCTGGTGGTTTTTGTAACTTCAGAATATGTAAAAAAATAATGATTTAGCAAAATATTAAATCATCATATTGCTATGACTGCTTATAATTATTGTATAGCCTTGTTATCGAATTTTCCGGACAACCTATAGTTCAGGAAGATATCTATCTAATGAATAAATATATTAAACGGTAAAATTGAATCAATTTGTGAATGGCAAATTTTTAATCGGATTTCCAACTTACAACAGTTGCCTTTGTAACAGGAAATTTTAGACTGATCAAGCTGTTACAAAGAGTATGGTCCAGTCAACATTTGTACCAAGTTTGATCAGTATTGAAGCATTGTTATAGTTTCATAGCAGTTTGAACTTACAACAGGAGGCGTTCAATGAAAACAACCATTTTTCACCATATGCTCATGCAGTAAAAGATTAAAACTCAACTATTAATAACAGAATCCTAAACTGGATTTTATAGCACTTCAAGTCTAACTTCAACTTAAGTAAATTGATATAATCTAAAATAACTGGAAGTGTTGTCTCACACCTGGGTCTTGCTCATGACATTGTCCCAATGTACCACATATTCATGCAATTTAGTTCAAAGCTAGTTATCGACAGGACTTAAAACATATTACTATATGTGCGGATAGGTGTGATCTTATTATTTTTTAAAACTTTTTAAAACTGAAAAAGCAGCTTTTTTGCCTCATATAACCAATGATTCATCGTAAAGGTTGGGTGTATACGGGGAAATCGTCAAATACTCCTAAATGGCACATAAGGGCGCTCGGACGGATATAAATACGGACAGACATTTGAGCAAGCCTCCCTTTAAGGCAATAAAAACTAATTAAAAAAACATTGCAATCGTTTTAAAGATTTTTTTTGTATGCTGGGAAGCATAAAAACATCTAAATGACAAACGTAAATATGATTCTGATTTATTCCGGTATAAATTGTGACCTTTTTGCTTCTGTAGCTTTTGTAGCTGAACTAAATGTTCTCTAAGTCTGCACTGATAAGTTAATTAGTAGCACTGCACTTCTTGTAAAAAGACAAGCTTAGTAAAAAGCATTCTTGTGTTTGTTATCTCGTGCCCACGACCTAATTATCTCGTGGTCACGACTAAGTAACTCGTGTCCACGACATAGTATCTCGTATCCACGACTTAACCATCTCGTGCCCACGACAAACATGTGGCCACGACTTATTAACTCTTCGCCACGATATAGTATCTCGTACGCACGAGATAAATAAAAACGCACACATGTCTATTTTGTCCAACCGTAGAAAAGAGAAACGAAATGAAAATAAAGTATTTACCTGTACAGTAAACTCCTGCACCAAATGTGTTCAAGCAGTCATTATCAACATTGTAGGAACAGTTGTTGATATGTGATTCATTTCCATTGCATTGAAGATTTGAAATAAAAACCCGGCCGTCGCCCCTTGTTTCTGTGTAAATTTGATTTGCTCTATAAAAGCCATAAACATAGTTTAATGACTAGAAAAACAGAAGATCATATTTTTGAACCATTCTAAACGCAGATATATCAGTTTACTATTAAATGATTTTTATTACAAACACTCAACAAACACTCCGTTAATCAAATAATCGTTTTTCATTCATATCATGTTTATTGATGGAATAAACTAATAACAATTATCAACGCAATCTCCTTATTGATACATTTTTTGCCGTTGGTCTTAAAACCAAGCTTTCTAAAAGTTTCTTAATCCTGTTATTGTAATGTTTTTAATTTATTCAAATGTTGATGAGCAATTATGATTTTAAAAAGGAAACCCCTCAGCTTTACTGTGAAAACTATTACTAGCTCTTGCATAGTTACAGGCATTGGAACGCCAGAGTATTATACTTTTAGAAATTGATAGTTGCTATAAAGAACACGGCAAATGCGGGATTTTCCAATGAAATCCATGTGTGCAAACAAATTTTATCGTTATAGCTGCACGATGTACTAGGCCTATCAAAGAGTATTCAACGAATAAGAATATTAATTTGTATGAAAAGCAAAGTTATTTTATGCGGAAATATACCAACAATATTAAACATGATGCACATTGATGCACATGTGATCAAAAAGCTTTCCGAACTTAACTGTAAACACGATTGCTTTTGCTTTTTATTTGTTGTTGTTGTTGTTGTTGCGTTAGACATTCTTAACCTAGCCTTTAGAAATAACTTAAATATTTGTATATAGTTTAAAGAATTTAATGTACTTAGTAGAGTTTCTGTAACTATCTAATAATTTAAGCAACATATTTAAATGGCCGAAAGAAAAGTCAAAAACATATTTCATCTGAATTTGGCAATGATACATTTTATAATACAGTGACGGAATATTGAATACGTCTTCTCATGTCATTATTAATATTTTCTTCATCAGGGCAAATTTTCATGAGTGGCTTAACCATTAGTGAACAGTTCATCTTTTTTAAGCTCAAGAGAATGAGATGTATTAAAATTACATTGTATACTAGAAACAAACAAATATTCCCTATCTCCTGTATAAAAACATTTAAATGCTGCACAAGGAATTGTGTTGATGACTAACACTGATTTGCCCAAATTTTGCTACTTTGTTCAGACGAAGTTTTATTTCTACTTTATACTTATTTGCGTTATAAATGAGAAAATTGATGATTTGAAAGGTTATAAAAATCTGCTTCTCTGTTGGTCGCCTTAATTTTTCACCGACTGGCATATTAAACAGGAAAATTAAGGAAAATAGTAAACATTAGAAGGCGATGATAATATTTATCTGAAACAAACATACACAAACATAATGAATTAAATGTCAGTCTATTTGAAAAATAAAATAAAATATTAAGAGATATAAAACAGTTTCATGATAAATGTTGGAATTATTGGGTATTAAGGATAAAATATTGTCAGAAACAAATATATAATTGTCAGACTTATTTTGGATATTTCGATTTACTTATTTTTTAAAAGGCAGTACAACTTTACCTGTTATGCTTTGTAATTGATCTATCTCTGACAGTCAACTAATAATTAGTTATACCCAATGCTCGGAGGTTATATAAATATCACAAAATGGCTTCAGGAGCTGTTAATCGTGTGTAGGACTAACAATTACCCATTGACAAGAAAACCCAAAATAATGCAATTAAGCACCACATGAATGAACACGGGTATACCGTTGATTTTATCAATTACATTATGTTTTTAACTTTCACTATTGATCAATATTATGGTTATGTTGCTAACATGTCTAAAGTAAAATGTATAAATTTACAAATTATCTATAATTGTAAATAAATATGAGCTTCCACAAGAGGGACGTTTCGAAAAAGCAGCCTTTTTACGCAAGTATAAAATTACAGTTTGGTGATTGAAGATTTTTACTGTATAATTATCAAATATAAATTCTATAATTGTCAGTACTGCACTCAAAGTCATATCAAAATAAAATACAACATTTTGTAAATTAGGTTTAATTAAAAGATACACTATGACAATGAACGTACTCTAATCCGATCATGTTACAAATGACGTTTGCCTCTGCCATCGTAAAATTGTTGCTACAAATAGTTCCCCAGATACCATCAACTTGGATCTCTACACGACCTTCGTGGTGACCATAGCTGTTAACAAACTTCAAATCACTTATTTCTAACGGATACGCTATAATTAAAACATATTATATAGCTATAGCAGCTCTGCCAGATAGTCTTAAGTAAATCATTGTGTAAATATTCTTTTTCTACCAAAAATAAACATATCTATATGACATGTCATATTGTGAACTAAAATCACCACAGAAAGGAAATAATTGTGTGAATAGATGATGATAATAGTTTTTATTTTATTTTTTTTGGTCAGTCATAAATATATTATTAAACTATAAATATAATATCCAGGAAGCTTTCTAATTATAAATATGTATCGTATATTGACATAAATTTTATAAGATAAGCAATATAAGTAACGTACAATATTTTAATGAACATTTGTCATTTTGCAGCCAAGTCCCATTCGCAAGACAATCAAATGTTATTTTTTCTGGTTGATAGCCAACTTTGCACTTTGCGGTCAGTACAGTACCATTAAAAGAATCAAAAGATCCATATTGTATTGTCGGTTTACCACAAGCTGTAATTTTAAACAAAATAATAATAAGTTTTCGATGGATGTTAAGTTTTGATTATGAATGTCCTAAAAATAGTATTTATTGCTCGGGATCAATGGCAACAGTTAAAGGCTAAAATTGCAGACTTCGTTTGTTTGAGATTGTTCGTGAGAAAAACAATGAAAAGTGAAATATCTCTCATGATCCCTACCAAAGGCTTAAACGGTATTCAATCCTAAAAATGGTATTCATTCATCAACACTTAAAGTTATGGAATAAATAATCCTGAAGGATCAGATAAATGTAAGACAGACTGAGGTTCCTAAGGTTCAAGATAAAAAATATAATCAAGTCAATAAAAACAAATAATGTCATGAAGAATTCCATAACAAATCCAGAATCCTTTGTTTTGAATACTTAAGTTTTAAATAAAAAAAGAGGGTGGTGAATAAATCTTAATAAAAAATGGTGGTTCTCGATGCATTTTCAAGTGCACAATTTGACCCTGAGTATTACATATTGCAGCAGTGATCCAGTCTCTAATTACCCATTTTGTGTCAATTTTTAGCTCGTATTTTATTTTCCATATCCCTCAAGCCCATTTCCCGATCTCTACACTCAAGATAAATTATTGACTAAAATTATGTCTGAATTTGTTTTTAAACTGGCCAAATTCACGCACATGGGAAGTTAGCAATCGACGCGAGTGGCATGGTGCTAGAGAATGATCCATCGACGATGTTTGCATTTACCGGTATTGTCTATGTTCAGACTGAATCTAAAAGGTTCCTAAATTTTAACATACTTAATATATTGTCATCATCGTTTTCAGAGAATTAATCTATGTCAAATTTTGTTATTTTTGAAAGCATTCTTCTGAATACAATATATACAAGTCAGTTAGTTCATCACCGTCAATTTTTAAGTACCTCAGCAAGCCACATAATATGTTTTGGTTGCAAATAATGTAATTTGGTCTGTATATGTTTGAAAATAAACAATCTATCAATGATGTAGTACGAAAAGGAAAGAAAGATGCCCATAATGCTTACGTGTACACACTAGTGAAATATCATAATTGTGAGAGCAGTAGTATCGACTCGGGGGTAGAAAACTACACTGATTTATATGAGTATTTGCAGCAGAGCATCCTATTACACCGATGTATATATCACCTGTTCCTTGTCCGTAAACAGAAGGATTTGGAAAGTAGTGTGTCAATCTACAATTCAATACAATTTATTTTCATCAGCGCATGTAACTGAAAGTACTGAAAACAAGTACATGAAATTCAGTAGAATGGGAAGAACAGCATCCGTCGGTGAACATCTATAAAAATTAAATTTATCCCAACAATTCGTTGGTTAGCTTTAAGGATGGTTCCCATAATTGTAACATGTAACAGTAAAATTGCTTCATAATTGATGTTCATACGCGGATAAAATTTCATCAAATTTTAAAGTAGTTAATACTAATCTTGAACAAGTCTCACAAAAATATTTCTTACACGTCAATAATCTGAAATTTGCTGTTTATTTCTAAAATCTTACAATAACCACATTTTATTATATTTCTGTTATTGTAACTTTATCGATGTTTTTATTACGGCTGCCTTTACTTTCGATTGACCGATCAAAAACTTTAATAATTATTTTAACTTCCTTCTATAAGGCATTCCTCTCTTTTTTAGATTACAAATACATTTGTTACCAAAATACTACCATATTTAAATGCTGTATTCTACTCACTCAAAACATGTTGTACTGTAGTAAAGATAATTCAGAATCACTATAATACAGATTACTTACTTCAAATCCTTTGATTTACATAAAGTGTCGGCATCATATCGTCCGATGTATCTACTACAAACAGTTCCCAGCCATCAGCAATTTTAACTTCAACACGACCGTCATATTGACTTGTTCCCCCGACAAGCCTAACTTCTGTTATATTAAAAGGATATTCTAAAACAAAACATAAATGCGTACATAAATTATAATTTTCATAGAGATTCAAGTAATTCCGATAACTATTATTTAAAAATGGTTATTTTTGCACTGTCATTTTAAATATTTTTACATACCTCTTGTACATCATATGCAGTTCAACTAGATATGGTCACTTACTATATGATAGCACACTATGATAGCATGATAGCATACTTCATCCTTGACAGATTTTTCTTCTTTACTACGTACATAGTTGTGATTGTTTTCAGAGATTTAATTAAGTTTCGTTGGTAATCTAAAACAGTTTTCCTTAATTACGAAACAGGAGATTTCATTTCGTTTTTGGTTGTTTGTTGCTTTTAATTTTTGTTATTGTTTTTTAATTAACTTAATTAATCAACAAATATTTATAATATCATCGGATTTATCTTATAATCGTTATCACTAGGGAAACATGAAAGGGCACGATGCATTAAACAAATTTAATATCTATTTGTATAGGTAAACAGTGTAGGTCAAGCATCTACAATCAGGGTTGTTCAAAACCCTTTGAAAAAGATATTGTAATTTATTCTTAACTGATGTGTAATGTTTGTATGAATTGTTAACAAATGGTGGGATTTCATTAGTTTGAGTAAACATGTTATATTCAGCATCAGTAACCTAATATATTTCTCACTTCCGTTTGTGAGTCAAGCATATTTAAAAAAAAGCAACGACAATGTTTCTGTCTTTCGGCTTTTTATTGAAACGCAGAAAAAGCGTTCAGTAGCGCTCGAACGCAGTAACATGAGTGTCAGGTTAACTTGTTCATTATTTGATTATTTTAGTGAAGACACTAAATCTGAGCGAGATATATTCCATCAAACAAAAAGCATAACCTGAATTTATGTTTAAACTTACAAATTTACGAAATGTGTGCAATGAAAATAGGGAAGAAGAAAAAAAAATCAGTTTTGTACTCAGCAATGTAACATGACCTCTAATTAACAACCACAAGTTCTTCAAAAGAGAAAACTTGTCAAATAATTAACAGTTAAAACCAATAAGTATTCAAATAAAAAAAAAATCGTCTATTCAATGATTATATAATAGTACAAATTAAATACAAATTAGTGGTATTTTCAATACTATGATTTCATAGTGTGTAAACTTAAGAAAGTTCTGCATTTCGAATGATGACAACATTTTGGCACAAAAGGTTAAACACTCAAAGGGTCATGTTTTATGTAGTTTATTGATCTGTATTGACTTTCAAAACTACGTTTTATACAGTTTAAATTTTTCATTGACAAAGTTTGTACAAATATGTTACTGTTTTTCCTATTTTGCATCTACATATTGCTTTCAGATAAACCATATATAGTAATGTTCTGGAATAGTTGCACACTTTAACACCTGATCCGTTAACAAATTGTGTATACCACGGGTCCATACGTTTTGAATAAAGCAATTTAACGCGTAAAAATGTGTTTTAAGTCTGAACTCGAAAAAACATTACAGCATTGAAAATTGTTAAAACGTGAACGTTGTAGGTGTTTTCTGTAAAAATAACCCTTGTTCTGAGAAGAGAAATTTTTTATACGTTTCAATACGCTATAGCATTTCGCTGTAAAAATCAACCAGGTGTCCAAAGGATATGGAGTATCATACGGGTTGAATATGACTTTCTGGACTATAAAAAGAAAACCACAAAGCTTATTGTATGACATTAGATCCAGTAGTGATTTCAAGCAAGAAGGTCACATTGTTCAAACATTTCAAAGGCTGAAAAGTAATGTGTTTCGTTTGGACAATCGTAATTTTTTTTATTTCGTCCTTACTCGTGGGTTTCACCATCGTACCATTGTGAGATGCGGGTATGTGGACGAAACAAAAAATCACGATTATCCAAACAGAACACGGTAGAAAAGTGTTTAATTTAATGAATAAGGGAATAGATATCAGCTCTAAAAATATGCATCATTCAATGTCTAATACGGTGAAAAAAATGATTAAAAAGCATTGGATTAATAAACCATGATTATTGTATTACAAAAAAGAAAAAAAGAGAGTACGATGTATAATTTACAACTTAAAAGTTATTTTCATATAAACTCCAAAACATATGTTTACAATTGAAATGTTAGTAAGAAAGTATCATTATTTTGTGTAACTCTATCAATTTATTTATCTCTTGAGCTAATTTCATTGCAATTGTATATTAATAGCTCCTGTACACAAAACTATGCAGAAATAGAAACAGAATATTTACAGAACTTACTACACTCAACGTCGATTGGATAGGTACTCGAACATGTTGACGAACATCGTATAAACATGCGTTAATGTGATCCTCCGTTCCTATACAATCAAGTTTGTCTAAATGATAAAGGTTTGAAGTGCTTCTTAAACGATTCGAAGAATAGTACGTCCAGTAGCTGAAATCAAATTCATTAAGGCATATTATATAAGACTCATGAATGTCATCTTCTGGTCTGCATAATTACATTCATGTAAGTGTCATACCTTTATGAAACAAAGGTAGCTAAATGTTGCATATCTAAGCAATTTATAATCAATATAAAAAGAAAAAGAAAAACATTTTGGGCATTCATTATAGGTTAAATGAGTTTTTAATTTTAAAGATATTTAACAGTTAGGTTTTATTTACAGTCATCAACTTTTGATCATTATGCTACCCCCAACGGAATGATAAATGTTTTGATGTATCGTTTAACTACCAATAAAGTTTAGTTATGCACCACCGTTTTAATGACTAAATAATTCCTGTTCACCAATTACAAATTCAAATTGATCTTATACAAGTATAGTTTATTTTAGTCAATATTACTTAAATCCAAGCATCTTGCATATCACTTTTGCGTCGTTGTATTGAAAGCTGTTACGACAGATCTGCCCCCAGGTATCATTGACCTTGAGCTCGACAATACCATCGGTAAGACCTAAACCGTTGACAAGCCGTATGTCAGTAATGTTCAGTGGATACCCTGTAATTCAATTCAATTGTTAATTGTATAATCAGGCCACTAGCCCATACACATATTACATTATCATAATATAACAGTCATGTTAAGCAATAACATTATATTTATGTTGTCAAGATAATAGAATAATACACACAATTATTTCAGTCATATTTTAAATGATTGATTGATAAGTCAATTTAATAATATTCTAGTCAGACGTGAGACAATGCATTCTTTCTTTTGTAGCAAAATACAAATATATAGTAAGTTCTCTTATGAATCAAACATTGTGACAAGACATTAAATTATAAAACATTAGTTCATTTGGAGTCTGATAATATACAGAGAGTATGTATTTAATCCTTTAGTCATTGTAAAGAGGACACACTAACACAAAATGGTAAAAATCTTCCAAATAACATTCACAAGAAGGAGAATTCCTATATTAAACAATGATATCATATTATCTTCATTTTTCCACCATAAGGTTATGTGCTGAACTACGATATTCTACATTTGTCAATACCAATGGCATTGATGTATTTTTCAATTACATTTTTTTTTTAAATTTACATAATGGAATAATTTACTCATAGAACTACACCTATCTCTCTATTCTTATACATATTAATCCTTTAATCTTTAAGCTTATTGTAACAAAAAATAACTTTGGATTGTCAACACTTTGATCCTCCCTAACATAACCATAGCCATTTGAAAATAAATGTACACGAACATCAGTAGCCCAATTATGATAACCCATGTTGTCATAGCTCCTTAACATTTCATAACATAACTTTACATCACTAGAAAAAATAAGTATTCGTTTCCAATATGAAATACATTTTTTGCAGTACATTTATGCATGGGGTATCTTCCAAGGTCACCTATTACTGCATTATTACATGATGTTGTACTTTATTTCAAAAATCGTTTACAGACAAAAAATATGGATATTTCTATAAAGACATCTTTTGAAGACCCCACAGTAAAACTGTTCAGAACTATATAATAACATGTGAGCTTTTTTGCATCACAAAATTTAAAAAATGTAGTGCTAGGTAGACAAGGTAACTGATCTAGAGAGTTAATCATTAAAACTGAAGTTATCTTTGCTTTATCTGACATATTTTCTGCCATTTTATAGAAACACAATTTATTTGTAAAGTAGATGTCAACATATGAAAAGACATTTACAACTTCTAAATGATCGTTACCATATTTCCATTGCTCTCTTTTAGCTAGCCTACAATTATTCTTTAATATCAATATATTGGTCTTTGATATATTAACAGTTAACTTATAGTCATTACAAAATTTTGTAGAACATTAAGCTGTTTCTGTAAACCTACTACTGTATCTGACATGAGAGCATGTAATGTCATCCATCTGCAAACATTAACATGAATAATTCAACCAAACTAGGAAACAATTGTATACTACCAATTTGTAAATTGCACATAACTAGATATAACTCATTTATAAACATAGAAAACAATATCGGACTTAATATCGGAATAGGGCAGTCAAAAACATTTGTTAACTCTGTCCTTGTTCTAGCACATGCTCTAACTTAAATATTAATTGTATGTATAGCCCTTTACAAATGACTTTTGATACCATTATTTCTCAGAACTGTGCATAATAAAGATCTATCATCCGAATCAAATGCGTTTTGAAAGTCTATAAATGCTACATACTGATTTTCCATTCATTCTTAAAATATATAAATAAATGCATTGTTGACAGTGCTATATCCAGTTCTTAATTCACAGATTTTTCATAAGCTTCAGCATTAAAAGTTAATCGTCTAGTAATGATAGAGATATAAATTTTACTTGAAACATCTATTAAAGCGATCCCTATATACTTTGATGGGTTATTTATATGGCTCTTCTTAAATTTTGGAAAAATAATTATTTCAGTCCATTGGTCCGGAAAATTACCATTTACCAATAATCTATTAAAAAGTTTGCGAATAAGGAAAATATAAGATTCATGTTTTTAACATTTCGATATTCACAAAGCTCTGAAGATAATATATCGCGCAAGCGCAAAGAAGTAAGGTCCATTTATCAGTATCAAACAGTTTTTAAATAGTCTGACCTATTCCATATAGATTAATTTATGTGTTCAGTTCTGATATAAGAATTCATATGATGTTAAACATACAAATAAATGGAAATGAAACCTTTTAAGCGTTTAAATGTCCGCTAACCATATGGATTACATCAGAATTATCTTAAAGAGGAATGTCTTACAATTAACGTGGTTTGAAATCAAAGCATGCGGGATTTTTTTTCTATCAAACATCACAATGGGCTTTCATTATTCATTTATGACAAGTGAATTGCATAATCTTGCATAATTGGTACTGTAAGCTTTCTGTATTTATCTGTTACGTATGAATAGATACTAAGCTTAATGATGGTCCATCCTTAAAATGTGCGAAATATCAAAATACGGTAGTGTATATATATATTGTGATTGTGATAGTAAAAACGGTTAAAGCGAAAAAAAAAACAAATCAATTCGTGGGTGAAACACACAAAAAACGAGGTGGGTAACAACACCACCCTCTCCCCTATGTTTTTCCCTTAAAAATATTTTTGTTATTATATTCTTTGATAATTCAAGGTTTAAATGCATTCTTTTAAGTCGTTTTCAATCTGGTTAAAGTCTTTATGTAATCCTAGCATACGCCTTTAAACAATAATATAATGTTCTAGTTATATTGCAGGGAAAAGACTAAGGAAGTGGCGTTTGCAAGACTATTAAATCTATAGAATAGCAAAATTTTAATACTGCTAGCATCTGACCTTAATATGCACACAAAAAAAGAAAAACAAAATCGATGTTTTTGCACTTAATGTACGGCAAAGTCAAACGCATTAACGTTAACTTATCAATCAAAATAATATAAATGTAATACAAACTTACCAGATGTTGCACATGTAATTTCGTTTGACCATGTTCCATTACTTAGACATATACTTGTGTTTGACTTAGTCTGGTAGTCATTAACACAAGAGGTTGTAAGAACTGAACCATTATATGATATTGACTCAATGATTCCATTTTTGATGTCGATTTCCCCACATTCTGTCAATTAAATTGAAATAACCTTTCATAGTGTACTCACAAACCACTTTACCTAGTGTTTCACAAACTTTCCACATTTAAAACTGGTGTTTGTTTACTTAATATTATGAAAAAGCTTTAACTTTTCGCATTGTTACATATTATTATATACTGTTATGATCAATCATCGTTTATTTGTTGTTAATTTAAGATCTGGGAAAAAGGAAGAAGTTTAATTGTTTTTCTTTTATATTTATGCACTTGATGTCCGAAACAGATAAATTTTGATAAGATTTTCTTGAGTTTCTGTGACTTCCGATTATAACCATTTTTCTGAGAAGTCGAATTTGTACCTGTGCAGATTACTCCAATGTCTCGGGAATGAGAGCAAAACGTATTGGGGTCAAAGCGACAATCTCGAAGGTGACTTTCATGTCCATAGCAATGAAACCTTTGAGCAAATATTGGTCCTTTACCTTGCCCATAGTGAGCTCCCGTAAAAACTGATGTTACTCTGAAATGAAAATAAATATTCTAGCATATACGTCGCCTTTGTCATAACATTTTATCTACCAAAAACAAACCTATTATGACATTAACGGAAATGTTAATGTCCGTTTAGTATACAAATGCAAAATGAAATATAAGATAAAATCAATGTCAAGTGTAATCATTTGAGTGTTAAATTATTAAAAAATATAGGAATTAGCACTTTTAATCACAAAGAGCAAATCGTTTAAATATGTAATTTCAAAGACAAGTGAAATGCAAACCAAGCATTATTAACAATGTCTTAATGGCTTAAGTTCATCTTGCAGTACCTGCTTTAGTATTTAGACATCTGACAGGAAAACACTATGATAAATATGGTACAAGTGCAACATTGTCGCATAAAACACTCGTCACAAAAGCTTTCGACAGAGATGGGGGATTAATAGATATGCATATAGGAGATATGCGCTGGGCAATATCGGGACTATATCTGTATATTTCATCACCTCTAGTGACTTTGGCCTTGAAAATATTAAGTTAAATTACATGTGTCACAATTTTAATCATGATAATTATCATTTGTGTTACAATCCATCTATAGATGATCACTAAATGGTCCATGTACACATCTCCTGTTTTTATCTTATCTTTGAACTCTCTATATGCCCTTGACTTTGAAAGCAAGTACATAGCTTATGCGCGCAAAACTTCGCCTCACTTTGTTTCCAGGTTACATTTAAATCCCCCGATGAATGCTCCAAACAACACTTTTCAATGACTCCTAAATGTGTCCTGAACCATTAACCTAGAGACCTGGTTCATGTACATGACACCGCTTCTCATAATTGTTAACATTTCTATAACATTTCATTCGAATCCCTGTGTAAAGGAGATATGCTCCGAACACAATCTGTATATTTCATTATCTTTTGTGACCTTAACATTGCATTTGTTGACCAAAATGAAAAAAAAATCAACCGTAGTAATGTTCATGACAATTTGTTTTACAATTCCTAAATGAATGATGATTAAATGGCCCTTATACAAATCATCATATTTTTGAACGGTCGCCAGTTCGAGTCAAAGACAAGGCAGGGTTCGTTTGTGATGTATTTATATCTTTCTGATACAAAAAAATATTGCGAATACATGTTTAACAAGCAGAGAAAAAGAATTGAAGAAAATTTAATAAACATACGTCAGATTTAGTGTTCTGCATATAACTTTGGCGTCGTTCATGTCAAACAAGTAATCACAGATTGTTCCCCAAACACCGTCAACCTTGATCTCAACACGTCCGCTAAATGTACCATTGCCATCTACAAGTCTTACTCCAGTAATGTCCAAAAACCCGGAACCTGATTATTGGTACAAGTGATAATGTTACTTTAAGATGTCTTCAAGAAAATTGTAACAGAATCACCATTTATTATTTGCAATAGTCTGCAGGTCTATGAATTTAGCAGCTAAATGTATACGATTTGCAAATACTAGCATTTGAAATAGTAGAAATACGCATTATTTTCTTTAAACATTTTCTTTGACCACTAATTAAAAATAATTTGGATAATGTTAGAGAATATCGTAGGTGAGTGATACTTATAGCTTTCGAATGCATGCGACTTTGGTTAAAATAAACAGAACTTTGAATCATATTCAAAACAGCTTTCATATATTTTGTAGATTGTAAATTCATTTCCAAACATTTCTAACTCCATGTCAGGCCTGACACAGGCATAAAACTCAATCAAGCAGAGCACTAACAAACGACAACAATAAAACATAAACAAAATAATAATTAACAAAGACATAATTTCTTACTTGTTTGAAAGAAATTAATTATAAGTTACCTGTTGTTGTGTGGATTGACGTCAGCAGAAACAACAGCATAAACGTTATCTTGCACATTTTAACTGTAAAAAAATACGACTTTATTTCTCTTTTGACTCGTTATACTTTTAGTACAAACACATGCATATCAACATGAAAGTTACCTAGAATATAACACATTTCATTTCAAACATTTACATGTAGCTGTATTGTTGAAATATCTTTGTGGTAACAACAACAATAAATTCAAAAATTATATAAATGAGTAAATAAAACTTTGGCTAAAAGCCATATTATGCCAAATACATATAATTATGCATTTACTACAGATATATCTGCCACTTTCAAAAAGGTATTACCTCTGAATTGACAGAAGAAAACAGTAAAAGCTTAAAAGGATTCTTTATTTGTAACTGAGCCAAATAACATAATTTTGTTTTTATGTTGCTTTTATCTCATCACATATCTATTATCGACATGATCGATACTGGTAACGTATCTGTTTTATCACAGATGTGTAATAAAAAAAAGCGAAGACAGATATTCATATTCAATGGCAGGTTTGATAAGCCATATAAAAGCTATTTATAAATTTTATAATAAAACAGATATGTACTTTTAAGCTGGTAAAAATAATGTGATATGTAGTGCAAAATTAATATTGACCTCGGCTATCATATTCACCAGCTTAAAAGTCCATATTTGTATGATATACTCGTATAATACAAAAGAAAACGACAATGTTCACGTTGTGATACATATATTCAACAGTTAAAAGTGCGAATTATAAAAAAGATTGAGTCAGCCAATAAAATATAATTGTTTTGTTTTGAAACAAAGTAATCTCTTATGAATTGTTTTCTTAAAAATATTTTTACACTCTGATGAAACGAAATACCATTAATAAGTATCTACTCCATGCGCTAATTTTTAATTGTATGTCTGCTCGCAAAGCTGATCGCCTTAATATATTTGCATTTGTAAATCATATACTTATATAAACAAAAAATGCGCAATTCGTTGTCAAATGATAAAAAGATATCAACCATTTCATTGGTTGTTGCCAAATGATTATAACAAAATATCATTGAATAAAAATGTTATATTCAAAGCGAAAAGTTTTTATGTTAATATTTGCAATAATAAGTTTCATTGGCATGTTAGAATCCATTAAGTTTTGTTTGTCATACCCTTTTCACTTTTCTGATGCGTGTGAAATCTTTGACTAACACCATCAAAATTAAGTCTTGCACAAGCTAGACCATGAACCATTATACATATAAGATATTGAAGAAGTCTTGTTAACTACTTGATAATCATATTTACTACCTTTACACATTACATATGAACGTTATTAGTATGAAAATTATCGTGATTTTAATCCCTTAATGTTTTTGTCAGAAGGAATAAAAACATTAAAGAAACAATATTACAAACAGTTTAACAGTACCGAATAGCAATACAACATTTTATATCTTTTTTGAAATACGGATTATCAAACAGACTGCAAATGGATTATCAAACAGAATGCAAATAGCTGACACATTGAATCTGCAGCAACAGAATCATTATAATGCTACAATATAACTATAACAAAAACAGGGAAAAACATGCTCAAGCGGACATATTTGTCTTTGGTCATCTCTTAAATAAGGATGCATGGTACACAATGGAATTGGACCACGGCCAAAAAGAAGTTCACATAATCTCCAATTTGGAGATAGATATAAACGAAGTATGATCAAAAAGTTCTCGGCCCGATAAACTTCTAGCCATAACACTGACATTTACACACAATTCGTCGATACCGATAACTTATTGAAGATTACTGACTGAGTTACACGCGGTTTTACACAGATAAAGTTTCATAAAACAGACATTGATCAGGAGAGGGGTGTGTCATTCAGGCCAAATGGAGAAAGTTGAAATTAGAGCCGTCATTAAGTACCCCTGTAAGAAAGGTAAGTACTCAAAGGAAACCCATGAAGACTTAATTGATACACTTGGACAGATCCCCCTCCTATAGCACTGTAAAAATGGGCTGCTGAATTTAAGAAGGGCATGGAGAGCATTGGATATGATGAGCAGCCTGGTTGGCCAAAAGAGGCCACCAACTGCCGAAGCTGTGGACGATCTGGTCATTTGCGACAGAATGCGAGATCTGCGAAGCATTGCTAGGGAAGTGGGTATAAGCTTTGGTTCAGTTCAGGCAATTCTGAATGATGTCTATGGCATGTCAAAGGTTCCCAGACAGTTGACTGACGACCAGAAACGGACCTGGCTTGACATTTCAATATATCTTTTATCTCGCTACGAAGATGAACCTGATTTTATGTTCCGGATCGTAACTTAGGATGACACATAGGTCCATCACTTCGATCCAGAATCCAAACAAAACCCCTGAGCAGGCAGTGGAAGCACCCTAGCTCACCCCCTCTGAAGAAATTCAAGAAGGAGCCATCAGCAGGAAAGATGATGGGTTCAGTCAGGGAACAATCATGATTGACTTGAGCAAGGTCGTACCATAAAGGGTACGTACTATGCAGACGAATTGAGACGTCTGTATAAAATTTAAATTTGTGAATGTGAACAGTACAAAATTGTCTTTTGGTATAGTTGTCATGTGTTTTTGTTGTTGTTTGTTTTCAAACACGAATTATTCTTGCTTTGATTGATATGGAAGAATAATAAATCACAATACGTTCAAGCATTAAAAAGCAAATTATAAAAAAAAAGAAAAACAAGAGCCATGTCAACATGGCCATCGTTTGCACATTGGAAGAATGTATATGTAGTAAAGCAGAATAATTCCATTTTAAGAGGTCTTTTGGTAATGAAAACTGATGGCTATAGTGATTACAGATTCGAAACCTATGTGAATACTGATGGCTGAAAATAATGCAGGATAGGTTATCATTCTTGTGTGCTGCATCCCTCCTCAGTAAAATCTATCCACCTATGAAGTTTCAAGTTGATACCTCAAATACTTTTTGAGAAAAAAATTTAATTGAAAAATTAAGTATGAAAAATTACAAAGGGCAATAACTCAAAAATGATAAAAGGTAGAGTTATCATTCTTGTGCACTGCACACCTCCTGAGATAGCTCTATGCACCTATGAAGTTTCATGTTGATATCTCAAAGGCATTTTGAGTTATCCTCTGGACAAAAATTAATTTTGAAAAATAACAAAGGGCAATAACAAAACAATTATGCAGGGTACAGTTATCGTTTTTGTGCACTGCACTCCTCCTCAATGAGATCCATCCAGCTATGAAGTTTCAAGTTGATACCTTAAATACTTTTTTAGATAAGCTCCGGACAAAATAGTATGAAAAAGAACAAAGGGCAATAACTCAAAAATTATAAAAGGTAGAGTTATCGTTCTTGTGCACTGCACACCTCCTGAAATAGATCTATGCACCTATGAAGTTTCATGTTGATATCTCAAAGGCCTTTTGAGTTATCCTCTGGACAAAAATTAATTTTGAAAAATAACAAAGGGCAATAACAAAACAATTATGCAGGGTACAGTTATCGTTCTTGTGCACTGCACTCCTCCTCAATGAGATCCATCCAGCTATGAAGTTTCAAGTTGATACCTTAAATACGTTTTTAGATAAGCTCCGGACAAAATAGTATGAAAAAGAACATTCTTGTGCACAGCATTCCTCCTCAATAACATCTATGCACCTATGACATTTCATGTTGACATCTCAAACACTTTTGAGTTATGCTCCACTCAGGTGAAAAGTTAGGTATGAAAAATAACAAAGGGCAATAACTCAAAAATTATGAAAGGTAGAGTTATCATTCTTGTGCACTGCACACCTCCTGAGAGAGATCTATGCACCTATAAAGTTTTAAGTTGATAACTCAAATACTTTTTGAGATATGCTCTGTACAAAAATATCGGACGGAAGGACGGACGGAAGGCCGGAAGGTCGGACGGACGGACGGAGACTATTACTATATCCCCCGCCGCCTTTTCGGCGGGGGATAAAAAAGAAGAAAATACCGAGCCAGAAAATGATGCATCAATAGCTCACTTATGTAGATAATATAATTAATTCTATTTCCTGAGACTATTACAATGTGTATGCCTTTAAGTGAGAAATATTTGCCGTTAACCTGGACCGATTGGGAATTTAGAGCGCAAATAATATTTTATAACTTTTGAAGGTTTTTACTGCAAAAATTGTAAATTCGGCACCATAATTCGAATATAGGTTCCAGTGCCAGACCTGGGGATTGATCAGTAATTTATTTAATTTTGCCTCTGTATTCAATTAAATTACATAACATTACACAAGAGAACGTTATTTTACTTTGATTTTTACATAAATGTATTCCACTAGCATGACACATTGATCAAAATGTATAAACAATATATTTACAATACTTATATTCAATTAATGATGACAAACTTTAAAAACAATGTCACGTTACATTTATAAGTCGTTAGTAATCATTTTATAACGTTTGTTTTCAAAGCAACAAAATTTGATATCATATGTTGAGGATAAACTGTTTGAAACATAATTTTATATACATGTTTACATAAAATGGTATAAGTTTTTGTTGATTTGAAATAACGCAATAACTTTGAGAGAGTAATTGATTGATAACCTAACATTTTTTTTATGGAGCAAAACTAAAGATTCCATGGAGGATGCCAGATAAGACGCCAGCCATACAATAACGTCATTTTAACGCATATTATGAAGATACCGCGTTAAAAGGACGTCATTTCGGTGCATTTTAGAAGGGAACTATATGTTAGGATGACTTGATTTCGCCGTTGTCATTAAAGTTGTAAATTCATACGCTATTGTAAGAAAATTGTTATGGATGAAATCAATTTCCATATTCAAATATCTTATTGAGGTAAACAAATTTAAATATGAAATAATATGGCAGAATATGCAAGAAAAAATGTCTGACATATGTTTGTGGTTCGGATCGGAACATCCGTCCCTTGGAAACCTGCCCATGGGCGGTAACTCGGCAAGCCTCGTTTCTGCCCAATTAGCGGTGTCCCTTCGAGATGGATATTCCGATCTGAACCGCAACACATGGTAGAAATCATTACTATGTATTAGTTATAGAATATATCCGAGGACTTTACCGATTGGTATCAGCGCATGGGGCGACAACAATGGTCAATCATAGAAAATTAATCGAGACGGAACGGCAACTTCCAATTGTTCGACTTTGACTTTTAGTCCAAGAAATCAGTGAAATAATTGTGCACCTTCTGTGAAAAGCATGAAACTTGGCATGGTGGCAGGAAATAGTATTTCAATTCATTTTAGCCTGGGATCCACTTTTAAAAAATCCAAAATAGCCGCCAAAATCGAAGATGGCCGCCAAAATGTACAATGTACATATAACACGGCAAAATGAAATTATTTATGGCATGAAAATGATATGAATTGACATTGTAGGTCAAAAATAGTAATTTCTTGGAAAAATTCAGTCGAAGATTCAATATGGCTTCCAAATCCAAGATGGCCGCCATTAAATAATGATTTTTGGACAAATTTCTATGATATGGATAATTTATTTGATCAACATTCTTCATATATATAACACACAAATAAACTGGCCATCCTGCACAAAAAGCTGTTTTTTATTGAGTGGGGGGGGGGGGGGGGATGTGTGGAGGGAACTGCATAGCTGTTGGTAAGAATATATAAAAACGTTCTATACCATTCCTTTAACTTTTCACAATGACCTAATAAGAGGTCAGCTACATATTAATTCATTGGAATAGCTCATCTTACTTTGATTGCAAGTTACTCGCCTTTGAAATTATCTTTAACTAGCAAAGAGATTCTTATTCAAGGGCAGGTAATGAAATTATGAGATGGTTTAACCCTCATTTTTGTTTCAAGTCTTCTTTTGTTTCTTTTATTGTTTTCTTAAACCAAGTAAAATGCTTTTGAAAAATAAATCTGAGACAGTTTTATTATGAGCATGTTTCAATATGAAATGGATGTTTTAAACATTTTCATAATTATATTAGGTTATGCCGCCATATTTAACTTTGGCACCCATGTTGATATCTTTAATAGATTATCTTCATGCTGATATGTTTAAAAAGCGTGTAATATAATGTATTTGTGCTATTTTATACTAATTTGAAAATGATTACAGCTGGTTAACTAAAATAATCTGAAAATTTTAATATGGTGGCCATCTTGGATTTTGGCAGCCATGTTGGATTTGCAAAACCTAGATCCGAGGCTTGAATATAAATGATTATGTAGTTATGTAATACAATAATTATAAATTGGTGTTATTTCATCCTGTTCTGTAATGAAGACAACAGCTGAAAACTATAACATTCTGAAAATTTTAATATGGCGGCCATCTTGGATTTTGGCAGCCATCTTGGATTAGCACAACCTGTATTCGAGGCTTGAATATAATATATAAATGTCTAATATATTAAATTGGTGCTATTTCATACTGACCTGTAATGACTACAGCTGTAAAACTTTAATATTCTGAAAAAATTAATATATGGCGGCCATCTTGGATTTTGGCGGCCATCTAGGATTTGCACGACCTGGATCCGGGGCAAAGTGTAATTTAATGAATTGGTGCTATTTCATACAGTTCTAGTTATGACTACAGCTGAAATACCCGATTATTCTGAAAATTTAATATATGGCAGCCATCTTGGATTTTTGCGGCCATATTGGATTTTTAAAAAGTGGATCCCAGGCTGAAATGAATTGAAATACGATTTCCTGCCACCATGCCAAGTTTCATGCTTTTCACAAGAGGTACACAATTCACCCTATTTTTGCACGGATTTCTTGGACTATAGATTTTAAGACGGAAGAAAAACTTTTAATTGATAAAAAGAATAAACATTTTGAGAAAGCTTGTCTGACCGACTGGGATACCAAAGAACACGGACCGTAACACGAAATGGGCTTATAATACATTTGAGGCGCGACTGCCTGGAATACAAGTTTTGAAGGACCTGGAGATAAATAAGCATTTGACAGGTAAGTTAATGCATTTTTTCTTAATGCTAAATATTAATCATCTTTCCATCTCGTTTTCAAAATATAATGTAGGTAATATTGTACACAAGAATCCCTTTGTATATTTCAGAGGTATATCTTGTACGCGTATTTTTTTTAAACTAACGAAAATGTACTTAACACTTAACACTACTTCATTCTATTAATAATTACACTTGAATACTATGTTCATACGTGTAGTGACTTACTAAGTGGCTTATTGGTCAGAATCTCCTGAAAAACGAAGGCATTGTTTAAAGCAAAAAAAGAATAATTGGATCATTGTTTCAGATTTGTTGTCAAGGTCAAGAAGCAGATTTGCGATTATTTTCAACTGGAGTCAACATCTTTATAATAACTGCATTATCAACTTTTGAAAAAAAATGATCGAGATGATATGTAAATATTTTTTGAAAAAAAAAAAAGTTCTGTCAAATGTGCAATGATTTGTTCTGCTCTTTTTCAGGTATGCTCACTTTATTACTTGAAATAAAATAATGAACTGAGCATGCGCAAGAAATCGTACTGATACCTCATTTAGAGCACCCCCAAGCGTACTGATACCTCATTTAGAGCACCCCAATTTTTCCAATACCGAAATTTAGAGAAAGCCAATCTTCAAAGGAAAGTTGTGGCGGTCATGCGATAAGTATATAAGTCGTGAAATAAATTTTAGTCAACTTGTATAGGTAACTATATGCAAGTATTTTGAATAGTAAACCAAAACGCGCATTTGTCAGTTTTGGTTTAAACATATTTATTCAACAAAACATTTAACAAGTGAACAATATTTACAAAGTACATTTTGGGATTGGGCAGAAAGATATAAAGCTTATAAATGTCCTCTCCCAGTTTGTCAGTTTTGATGCATCATTGGTATTTAGTCTTTAGTAAGTATAAAGTGCAATTTTGACTGATAGTTTAAAATAAAATTTTGAAAATATTTTGTTTAAAGTTTGTTTCTCTCAATTTTCTGTATTAGAAAACACTGGAAATACATCACTGCATGTTATAATGCTAATGTTTTCTTAATTGAAATTAAATGAATTTTTGTACGTTAGAGTGACCTTTTCATATTGTGGTTGAGTATGAATGGTGGTTGTTAAAGCCATTTACCACTTATTGATTAGAAAATACTGGTAGGAAACCCAGTTGATGCTATGCTAGTTGTATATCATCAAAAGTTACTGAATGTTGCTGCTGAAATGAGAACTATGGTCTACCAGAGGTGCCATTTACGCTTAACAGAATTGTTAATAAATGGGTCTTGATTGAATTGCAAAGTGTGCGACTTGCGTGACAAATGTTGCCGTTAGTACTTGAGTACAGAATACAGTTCTATTTAATGTTGATGTATGGTGGTGCATGTATGGTGTACATTTAGGCCATTACAATTTTCCTGAATATTATGTTACACAATTTTACTTTCTTTCATCTTACTGTGTTTGAAACTGAGTAAATGGTTATAATTGATGGTTTGTGATGTACATATGATATCAATTATGTGTTACAAAAGTCTACGACAGGGACAATTTTATTTCCCGAATTTTATGTAACGCAATTTAAATTTTGAGTTTTAGTTTCCGTTAAATACTTTCTTCTACTTTGGGCGAGTGAAATTACCATTGCATTTGACACATACTAGTAACAGATTTTCCTGAAATTTCTTTTTATAAAAGGTTCTTTGGATCTAGATTTATTTATATTTTACCCACTCCATTTGTGGTAAATTTGTATTTGGAATTATGTTTGTTTGTTGTACAAATGTTGTTGAACATGAAATCAACGTAACTGACCCGACTCTCTTTAAAGACGCATATATACGTATTCCCCAAAGTATGTTTGAAGAAGTACGGGATCACTTAAGGAGCATGGTCGAAGCTGGAGTTATTCGTAAGTCTCATAGCCCTTTCTCTTCAAATGTTGTCTTAGTACGCAAGAAAGATAGTTCATGCGTTTTTGCATTGACAATCGAAAATTAAACATTCGTACTGTTAAGGATGCTTATTTTCTTCCTCAGATTGACGAAACCATTGACTCAATAGCAGGATCGAAGTATGTTTCTAAGTTAGATCTGGGTACTGGCAGGTCACTATGAAGGAAGAAGATAAACAGAAGACTCCTTTTGATTTAGGACCTCTTGGATTTTTGGAATGTAATCGAATTGCATTTTGGTCAACCAATGCGCCTGCGATGTTGCCTCCTTTTAAAATTTGCTTTTTGACGTCTTTTCTGTGATATTTAGGCTTCATAACTTCAGATCCCCTTTTCAAAATTTCATTTTATTTAGTTCCGCGCATTATTTTCTCGTTTAGGGCACACGCATTCTTTTACTTGGGGACCATACGCCGCTTTTCATGGAATGAAACTACAATGTCACCATGATGACCGCCGTATGAACACATCTGCGGATGTTTCTAAATTCAAAATTTCACCATTTTTGTGTTTAAATGTTGAATTCTGCTTAAGCCGGTGCTAAAGGCGTTGACGGTAACTTGCACTTTCCAGTACCGTCAATGAACAGGCTCAATCAAACCAAGCCTGCAACATTTTACAATTTTGCCGTGGGGACCACTTAGTTTCCAGAATTTCTTTAGGGATTCTGTTTTTTTTTTCAGCCTTAATGGAACGTTGCATGGGTGAACTACATTTAAAAGATTGTCTCATATATCTTGATGACATCATTATCTATTCGGACAATATAGATTCTCATTGTCAGCGTTTAGAATCAGTTTTTCTTCGTCTTGAAAAACATAACCTTAAGCTGAAAGGTACAATTTTTCAGGACCCTTGTTCAATATATTGGACATGTTGTTAGTTCTCAAGGTCTAGAAATTAATCCTGAGAAAATATTAGCCCTGAAGGAATGGCCAGTTGCAACTTCTGTCAAAAACTCAGAAAATGTCTAAGTTTTGCAGGTTACTATAGACGTTATATAGAGGATTTTCTAAAACCGTTAAACCTCTTAATGATCATTTAGTGGGTCACCCTACTAATAAGAAAGCAGTCAAATGTAAAACTTGTACACCGTGAAAGTGGGAGAAAGAACAACAAGAGGCATTTGATATTTTGATTCAGAAATTGTCTTCTCCACCCATTTAAGCTTATGCTGATTATACCAAGTCGTTTATTCTCAATATAGATGCTTGTTCAGGTGGTGTTGGTGCAGTTCTTTATCAAAACCATGACGGAAAGGAGCGAGTTGTTACTTGTGCCAGCAGAGGATTAAGACCAAGTGAGTTAAATATCCAGCACACAAGCTAGAGTTCTTGGCACTAAATTGGGCAATTTGAATTTGGCAAAATGGAATGTGTTTCATTGACTCAGCAAGTTTTAGACTTGAATCCAAAAGATGAGACATGCTTTGGTACTCACTTTAAAGCTGTCGATTGAAAGCGAAAACAGAAGGGTTTTCTTGCTCGTTTGATACAGCTTTTACAAGCTGGTCATAGGCTTACAGATAGACAAAAGTCGCTTGAACCTGAATCTGTGAGAAAATATCACAAAGAATGGATTAACTTGTATTTACAGAATGACGTCTTGTATCGTAAAAGAACATCTAATGGGTACCCTGTTGTTACCAGATCATTTTAATTTCAGGATGTAGTTTTTACAGGTCTTCATGATGAAGCGGGTCATCAAGGCTGTGCACGTACTGTTGCCCTTATCAGATCAAGATTCTTCTGGCCTAAATTGGAACAATACATAGATTATCGTATTCGTCATTGTACTCGTTGTATTTGTCGAAAGACTTTGGATAATCATTCTGCCAAACTTGTACCTATTCATTCTAGTTATCGTATGGACTTGGTATGTATGTATTTTTTGTCCATAGAAATGTCAAAAGGAGGCCTTAAAAATATTTTGATATGTGGTGGTCAGTCAACCTACGTCCGATGTTCCTCTATTTGAAGTCAAATGGAAGCATGGTAAAGGAAAACATCGACTCCTTCACAGGAATATATTACTCCCATTGACAGGTATTCGGATAACAAAGCGTTTAGCTTGTGACCCTAAAATCTCAGTTGATCATAAAGAGTGATTTAGGTACATCTTCTGGTGTATGTCCCGACAATCATCCTGATACTTTTACACAAACCATCCCTAATACTGATAATTCTGTTCAAGAAAAGTTGATTCTTCTATTTCAGACTCATCAGGTAAATATATTATACCATCACTCCGGAATAATCGGTCAAAAGCTGATGGAAAGTTGTAGGACAGAATAGTACTGATAAGCAAAAGCAGCTGACATGTCTTTCTGATGAACCACTTAGGAGACAAAGAAGGCATAGGGTCCAACCTACATGGATGAGGAATAGTGAATGGTAATTCAACTGATTATTTATGCTGTTTATATCGGTTGTGACATTCACGAGTTTGACAATTTTTTTTAATGTAAAACATATGTTTGATTTTATCACAATTGAGTTTTCTATATTTTGTAGAAATCTTAAATAAAGGAAATATTTCAAATATTTATCCAACATTTTATTTACTTTTGTTCCCCATTAAGTTTTGTTCATAAGTTGAACAATTTTGAAAGAAATATTTTAGTACAAATGTACTAATGATGTACTAGTATGTACTAGTGGGTACTAATGTACTCTTTTATCTATTATATTTAGATGTGTTTATTTGATATATATTTGAGGGCAAGCCTATAATTCAAATGTAAATACTTTACAGTCTTTTCTTATCCTCAATTTAGATTAAACATATGCAAGGTGTCAAGTGTTTACCATCATTTTCCGCATACCGTCGATAATTTATCATCTTGCGCGCAGTACCGTATCATTCTTACGCAATCTTCTGAAAAGTGCAAGAGGGCGAAAATTTCTTACTAAAATTGATTTTATTTAGACAGTTTGCATACATCACGGAAGTTTTGAATGTTTCATCTATGTGTGCAAAAAAGTAAAGTTGTCGAAAAAAGTATCATATGTAAAAAATCACATAAAGCATTGACACGAGCTGATCACATTCCAATTTTCCACAAATAATGCAAAATCAAGAAAACTTTGATAAACGTGGTACCGCATGCAGAACCATGGCACCGCTTCTTTTTAATACTGCATACATGTACTTTAAGATATTTTAAACGTTTTTTATGCCCCCGCCATGTAATGGCCGGGGCATATAGTGTTACCCTGTTCCGTCCTTCCGTCCTTCCGTCATTCTGTCATTCTGTCATTCCGTCATCATCAGTTTCCGTTCATTATCTTAGTAACGGTTGCACACATTCAACTCAAAATTGACATATGGATATTTCATGAGAAAATACAGGTCAAGTTCGAATTTGGTCATGGTTCGATGATTTTTGGCAGAGTTATGCCCCTTTTACTTTGAAAATAATATCAAATTTTCAGTTTCCGTTCATTATCTCCCCAACGGTACAACATATTCAACTCAAATTTAACATATGGATATGTCGTGAGAAAATACAGGTCAAGTTCGAATTTGGTCATGGTTCAATGATTTTTGGCAGAGTTATGCCCCTTTCACTTTGAAAATAATATGAAATTTTCAGTTTCCGATCATTATCTTCCCAATGGTACAACACATTCAACTCAAACTTGACATATGGATACGTCTCAGGAATGCGCAGGTCAAGTTTGAATTTGGTCATGGTTCAATGATTTTTGGCAGAATTATGCCCCTTTCACTTTGAAAATAATATGAAATTTTCAGTTTCTGTTTATTATCTCCCCAACGGTACAACACATTCAACTCAAATTTGACATATGGATATGTTTTTGGAATGCCCAGGCCAAGTTGGAATTTGGTCATGGTTCAATGATTTTTGGCAGAGTAATGCCCCTTTCACTTTGAAAACAATATGAAATTTACAGTTTCTGTTCATTATCTACCCAACAACTCAAATTTGACATATGGATATGTCAAAGGAATGGGCAGGTCTGGTTGGAATTTGGTCATGGTTCGATGATTTTTTGGCAGAGTTATGTCCCTTTCACTTTGAAAATAATATAGATACATCTTAGGAATAAGCAGTTTAAGTTTGAATTTGTTCGTGGTTCAATGATTTGGGACAAACTTATCTTTCTAGAATGTTGGAAAAATTTTGAACTTTCAGTTTCAGCACTGAAATGTATGTAGCCATTATTTTGGCTACAAATATGAAATATGCTATTTTCAAAAAGTTTAGACTGAATAATTTCAGTGCCTTGAACATTGTATGAAAATGGTTTGTGTAAACATTGAAAAGTTTTAAGGGCTTTGAACTTAAAATGAAAAAAATAATTTGTGCGAACAAATTTGGAACTAAATATTATAACATCGGAAATTTTGGCTGCATGCGGGGGCATCTGTGGCATGATGACACATTTCTAGTTGTTGTTTTTTTATTTTTTTGGTTATTTTTTTATCGTAGGATGGACAAGAAAAGGTACATGTTTGGTTACCGGTAAGGGTAAGCAGGGCAGTAGATTACCTGCGCCTGGAAGCAATCTGCACCTCTATAGGTTTTTAAAGATAATGTCCTAGTAAAATTCTATGCTGCCGTAGCGGTTGCATTTTATGTCTTTTGTGAAGTTAAACTTTTTCTTTGGACTCGGGAATTATATAGTATTTGCTGAAATCAATAATTGAACTTTTTTTTCTCACATTGGCTAATACATCGCACAAAAAAGCCCAAACTCATATTTCATAAACAGTAGTTTTTTTTACATTTGAATTTTACTTACTTATCTTATTGACAGGGCACGTAACTTACGCATGCTACTGAATTTAAGAAAGGCGGCAACGGTGTGCTTGTGTTTTCCTCCCTGTATTATTATCTGTGTCGGCATGCTCGTATTATTTTCACACTTTCTTGATACTTGTGGTTCGAGTTATTGCTAGACTTTTATAAAACTTATAGATAACTTTAACCAAAAGAATGTAAGTTTCTTGCTCAAGAAAACATTGGATGGCCGATTCCTAATTCGTCCAATGTATTGACTCAAATTCTTTAGTTTAACCTATATGTTATTTATAAACATTTCATTTACATGATAATTGACAAATAATAAATTATACATATTGGGTAGGAGTTTTTGGGTTGAGTAGGAATCTTAAAAAAACTTTTTTTAAAAACTCTCCATAAGCACTATCTCAAAGAGTATGTATAAACTGGTAACAATTATATATGAATATTTGTATTACATTTTTTTTCATAACAATTTCAATATAAACTTGCGTCTTTACATGTACAAGAAAGTTAGAAATTTGCATACTATTTTCCTTATCGAACCGATTCTTTAGAATATGACCATGGTCCCACGTGTTTACGCCAGACACACAAAGGAATCAGGTTTGCTTCAGGAACTGAAGCATCTTTAGTATTTATGCATTTGTAAATGATTGAGAAAAGCTTCGCCCAGATGGCATCAATAAATAAATACAAATAAGATAATTAAGAAAAAGGTTAATCATCATGATGCGGTGCAAGTCTATCGCTAATGTATACGGTGTCACATTGTTCGGTGCGGACCCATGATACGGTACGAAGAACTCGGTCAGTTGTCATGCTTTTATGATTTTGTAAGGAATTAAACAGCTTAAATTTATGTGCAATATTCTGTGTATACATTTCTTTGATGCTTGCAGTTATATTTTTTGAATATTTTGATTGACAACAGAATTTTCTAATTTTAAAAGTATTCCAAAGGATCCTTTTCCTCAAGCCAGCTCTAGCTTTTCTCATTAAAACAAAGAAATCGTACAAGTCTTTGATTAAAACTAGGTAAAAACAAAACCTTAAATGATCATAATATTCCGTAGACACACTTTTATTTATACATTTTCATCATGCATTTTGTGTTTATATGTTTGTTTTGTCTAAAATGATACGGTTTTGCACGCAGGATGATAAATTATCAATGGTACTCGGAAAAATGATGCGTAAACCTTTGGCACCGTGATATGTTTTAATCATGTATACAGTCTTCGGGGAAGCTTGTTTGATGCCTTACAGTTCAGCAAGAGTCCTAAATGTACTTAATAATAATTTGAAGTGCCTTTATAACATATTGAATCAATTTCATTTAATAGTTAATTTTGATGTAATATTAACGCACTTCTGTTATTCTTCTACGGTAATTTCATAAATTATTATATGTCGGGACGACATTTCCCGAAGTGGGGAAGTATGTCACGAGGGTAATATACCGACATGTATAACTTATTGTTTGTATGTATGTCTTATATATTGTGTCGTTATATATCCCCTATACGTTTGCCATTTTGTTATATCATATATGTGCATGTCCTATATATGTGTCCTATTCATTTTCTCATATTTGTCTCATTTTCATTTATCTTTTTCATTCATTGCAAAATGTAACACTTAATGTCATTCTATAATTCATAACAACTAATTTCTTCTGGACGGACCTCCTAAAATTACTCAGCCGAATTGGAAGCACGCATGTGCACATTGAATATGCTTCAATTGGTTTGCGACCAAAACCCAGCGTACACTTAAATATTTTGACCAGTAAGCGTCTATGTATATTGGAGCACAAAGGTACTTGCTATGCAAATCAATTATGATAAGCCTTATATAATAAAGAAGAAAAAAGAAATTAACTATATTAATGTAAGCTTGCTTTGAGCGATTTTATTCACCGACACATAATCAGTTGCCGTCAGTTTACCTTCAATAACTTTTTTAAGTATGAATTTAAGCCTTTGTAATTTTGATGAAATGTGTGTCGGTCCTATATTCACATCATTAATACAAAATATGCAACTGTAATCGGAGATTTATGCAATAATTAATAAAATACACTCACTCTGTCGTGTGTTTACACGAATAATTCCGCCATTTTTCCGTATCGCATGATTTCACCTTGCCTAAAGGAGTATCGCATCGCTAAACGTTCGACCCCCTGATATTGGTTAAGACATATTTGTAAATATGAAAATAACAGACTTGGTTTTGTCGGATTTGTAAGCGAAAATAAAAGTGAAGTACCACATTGGAAAAATCTTTAAAAAGTAGTCAGTGTGAAATTATACTTTGATAATTTTCACTGTAAAAAACTATCAAATATAATTTTCACGGATAAATCAGTAAACAATATTAAACCAAAGAAAAATAAAGAAAAATCTCCTTAAAAGATAAATCTGCCTTTTTTGAATGAATGCATTGAATGTAAAATAAGAATTCAATTATATCTAAAAACGTATTTTATGCATTCATAAGATCTGTTTAAAGTTTCAAATTTGTTGACTATAACAAAAACCTTTACTGAATAAAAGCGTAAGGTGTTTTCTTCAACGCGTATAAATAAAATTGATTTATCGGTTAAAAATTCTGAAAACATAATACATGTACCACTAATATTTTCGACATTTTAAATAAATTAGAGAAATAAAATAAAACATACCTTGCGGTTGACACGCGGTACTCAAATATAAGCTCTATCTAGCGCACACATTTTCAGAAGATTGTATGTTATACAAATATATAAAGAAGCATCAAGCGAAGGAAATGTCTTTTTCCCGCCAGGTCAACCTCTTTTATACGAGGGAATGTACGAGGGGTGATGAAAAATATCGCGTTAAGATGCTTCCTATTTCTTTTCTTATCGTATTATATTCATGAAAATTCTACTGAGTCGAGATAATTTCATACAAGCATTTATCATTCTTTGCTCAATTTACACATTTGATAACAAAATTACACGCGCTTTAGAAAAGTACTCGTCTCAAAAAACATTTTCAAGGTTGACGCCAACAAAATAATTTATGTCGACTATGAGCGTGTGAACAAATCTGCGAATATTTCTCCGTTTTCAAATCTTTAATTTAAACGTTGAAATCTGGTGTTACCGGACATTCAGAGACTGCTATATTTTCAATTATGAAGCATTGGTTATTTGAATATAAATAACATTAAAATTAAAAGAATCCAGATTACCATAAACACACCATGCATGTCATGCTGATTGATCTTGCGTATGGACGTATGGAAAAACGTTTTACGACAAACAGACGAAACAAACAACGCTGATTTTATACTTAGATACGTCGATGAGAAGCGTTAAAGGTCACCTTACACACCATTATTGAAACTGTTGCAAGAACTTGTTCCTGTACAACATTGCTTAATGATGACTCATATTGCCGAATATTTTAACATGAAAATGTCGAATAGTTTAACATGAAAATATTGTTATTTAGAAATAAGTTAAATCCGCAAACGTGTTTCTACACTTCTTGACTTTTGAAGAATGATAACACTACATGTATAATAAGTCAGGATGACTTTCAAGGCTGGCGATACTGATCGTTACGGCTGGTATAATTTTCATTTAATTTAAGCAATCGTTGGTAACTATGGGTACACTATACTTTCGTTTCTGACTCGATTTTTGTCATATCTTTATGTTAGTCAGATATTTCTTTCGCAGACTTACTGATTACTGTCGGAATTTGTCTTGTCTTACGTTGAGACCATGGGTCAATAACTTAGCAAATACACGTTTCCACAAACATTTTGATCACCCCTGAGGTTGTAAATTGTACAACTAGTGAAATACTTATAATATTTATACGACATAAGCTAACATAAATAAAATTTCAATAGGCCGGGGATTTTGGTTATAATTTAAAATGTGGCTGACACCTGGCAGTCAAAATACCGGTATCTTATTATGGTTTCACTACTACCGTCGCAATTCCAATCGTCGTGTTTTCAACTTGATCAGTGTAATGTAACAAAAACCAACTCAATTGTACGACCGATATTTAAACCTTTCATCATTCACAGGGTGGCATCATTTTTATTTATAGAAAGCGAGCGATTTTTAATGCAGTCTTGCAGTCGATTTAAGTGAATAACGTTTCAAAAAATCTTAGTGGAGTCCCTACATTATTGCATTCACAAATATTTTAGTATTTATATATATAAGCAATGAAATTGACTGTTACCTGAATTTATTATGTTGAGTTGACTCTTTAAATGAAGATAACAAATATACTCCAAATATAAAGATGCAAATGTACAAAATCGGTATTCAACCTTACAATTATCATTATATATGAAGTGTTTTAATATTACATCAAAATTAACAACGGAAAGAATAAAGGGCAGTAAAACACAAGTGGCACTTCTAATGCGAATGTTTGGTGTAGCAATTTACACAACTATTATCACTGGCGTATTTTCATTTGACAGTATTGATAAATGAACATTTGATTACCTTAATGTTCCTTTTTAAAGATAGTTTGATACAATTTTACTACATTGTACAATTTTACTAACGTTTTACATGCAACATAAAGAGAACATTTAATACAAAACAAAATATAGCTTATACAGAAAAGGAAACTTGTATGTTAATAGTATGAAACAAAAAGAATTTAATAATATTAATGATGAGGGCTTTCACAGAAATAATGTCGTCAAAATAACATATTTATAAGACATACTCATGCAGTTTGTAACTTCATTTTCACAATTACTATTTAAGTAAACTGATGTTTTTCACTTTTACGAAATCATAGAAAACAGAAAATATCTTACAGTATACGAGGTGCAGTTATAAACTATATCCACTTGCCCTTACCTAATTATAATAAATTAACATATTTCGAAATTTTACATAAAATATTGCCTTCTCACAATAATAAAGCTCTTTTTACTCCCGGATATTCATAACATTTTTTTTTTCACATTCCATTGCGTGTCGGCTACTCCTTAAAATCGCCTTTCAATCAAATGTCATTAATTTTCGCTGGCACTTTTAAAATAAGTCAATATATTCTTCTAGAAAGTAATGTTACATCGGTTAAGAATTAGGAAAATCAGGAAATTGTAAAAAGTATTCCCTTTCTCGTAATATGAGAATATCGTACGATAGAGTATTTTAATAACATACTAAGGTTCTTTCAGTGTGTTTACTTAAATAAAATAAATTTTAACTTTTTTATATTTCTTTTTTTTTTTGGATACAAATACAAAATGCAAATTGATTACTTTCAATGTTTATGATTGATTTAGAATATGTTTATAATATTAAGACAGCTTGACAACTTCCTAGTGACGGACAAACTGACCAAATAAGGCTAATTTTCTCTCAATAACAATTTATAGTCGGATTTTATTAACCAGTCAGTTATGAATACATTATCAAGTTGTCAAGGAATTCTTCCGTTAACTGCCACGGAGTTCGTCGGAAATGTATTGTATATACTGCAAAATCACTCGTCAAAAATGGTAATTATTATCTTTTAAAAAGTGAGTTTTAGGTGCTCAATTAAACTTTAATTATTAAGCTTGCCTTTCACATTGTATTATGTGTCAAAAACTAATTCATAGTCCATTTTTCATCGCCTCTTGCTAAAAATCTGGTAGTTTTGAGTAAAATTTTTCAAAATATTTGCCAATTCGCAAGTATTGACCTGTTAATTTCAAGTCTTCATCCTTGCCATACATAATTACCTAACTGTAATGCAAACTTGCAAACATAAAACCCGGCTAACAAATTTATACCCGATTTTTCAATTTTCATTTTATACCATAATAAAGGAGTACATGTATAAAACCAGGATAATTTTTTCACACTTATGTTTCCAAAAAGAAAGACAATATGATAAAACTCAACTGCGGTTGGCTATATAACTACCGATCTCTCGAACAAATTTGCAAGTCCCTCCGGGTTTAAACGAAATAAGTTTAACTCAAATATATTTTGTTATCAATTACAGCAAAATAAACAATTTCCTCCACTAAGATTACATAGGGGAAATCCCCATCAAACATCGGCAGAAAAATATACATGTAGACACCATACTTGAGGGCATTTTATCATGAAAGTCAATGCTCTACATCAATACTTTTTCCTGTCTGAGGATTTGCGTCAGCAAAAATACCATAAAAAAGAAACGGGGATAAGATATTTCATTAAAATCTCTTTAACTAAAATACACTCAAAACCAACATTATATATATCCTCATTTTTGTGCATAAAATGAGCGTCTTACATTTCATAATGATTTACAACCTTACTGAATAATAAAAAAACGCTAATTTTGCAGTGATTTAGCCCAAGAAACACATTGGCAGAGACAAAAGTTATCATAAGAACTCCAGGACATATTTTGATTTATCACAAGAACTCCGGGACATTTGATAAATCGGTTTTTAATTTGTTAGCCGGGGCTTTATGTTCACCATTTTGCATTATAATTATGTATGACAAGGATGAAGACTTGAAATAAACAGGCCAGTACTTGCAAAATGGCAAATAATTTAGAAATTTTACTCAAATTAAAATTTTAAGAAAAACGCGATGAAAAATGGAGTATAACTAAGTTTTTGACACCTAATGCAATATGTAAGGCAAGCTTAATCATTAAAGATTAATTTAGCACCCAAAACTCACCTTTTAAAGATGAAAAATTACCATTTTTGACGAGTGTTTTTGCAGTATATACAAAAGTTTTCCGACGAACTCCGTGACAGTTAATGCAAGAACTCATTGACAAGTTATCATAGAACTCCATCCCGCGTGAAACACTTCCTCCCCTGTTATTATAGCACTCATTCCACTTCGGTTTTGTTCGTATAGTTTACAAGAATTAATATAGAGTATATAAGTAATTTTTTGAAAAGTCACAATATCGTTATGTTTACGTTCTGATCATATTTGCAATGGCACAGCCGGTTGAGTGATAACCTATTATATGAGAGGTCTGTGGTTAGATCCCTACTTCTGCAATTGTTTTTAGACCTATTCTTTTTATTTAAATAGGGCTTGCAAAATTGTCTACACGAATATGGAACAACTTAGAAATACTGATTTGTTTGTTTTATATTGAAATATACGCCATTGAACTGACATTTATTGATTGATTTTCTTGATTCTAATATGAATGCTATTTTAAAAAGAGTATGATCTTGACTAAATAATTGCAAAACATATTATAAAAAAGAAACAAAAAGAACAACTTCAAAAGCAATAACTTAAAAAAAACCCAAAAGAAACAAAAAATAAACAAACAATCATACCTTCAATAATGTTGAAAATATAAAAAAAGAAGAAAAAAACACAGACATACGCGTTGGCGATCATACATCACGTGGAACAATAAGAAGTAAACCGGTAGTGTACCCTTTTGCGCTGTAACGGTCAGTTTCACTTTTTCATAGAATTAAATTACATGTAAATGTAATCGCATACTATTGCGTACATCAAACATTTATCAAAGATAAATATATTGTGTGCATGGACGTATAATCAGTGTGCATTTGACAGATTTATTAATTAAATGAAACAATAACTATACTGGATACACTTTCAAAATAGTTGTGCTATTTTCTTGTTTTTTAAATTCGTTTTAGTAAGAGCGGGAAAATAAATTTTAAGACTGCTTATCACGGCAAAGCTCGATGTAGCCAGGGTCTTTCAAAAAGTCTATTTAAAAGACCCTGGTGTAGCTAACGGGCGCTGCTGTGGTAATTTTTACTCGCTATTCCTGGGTTAAGTTGAATAAAACAATTGTATTTAAAATAGCTGTAACAAAAACTTACGTGTCTTCAATGTGACATTTGAATTAAAGTTAAGGGAGACACCTCAAGCACAATGTAAACCAAAATTTATTTGAGTAAATGGTAGACTCGATATTGATCGTGTTCAAGTGAAACAATTAAAACGAAACACCTCGTGTCCTATAATTAGCAGCAGCTAAAAGTTTCACAATACACGAAAATGATACTAAATATACTAGTGTCAACGATGTTGGAAAATCATACGACTTTTATAACATACCGCAAAGCCATATTAAAAGATTTGTTTGAAAGAAATGCTAATTCTTCAATTCAGCCCGTAAATTGACATTTAGTACATTTGCTCCATGTATCATATATATGAATAAAATATGTAAAACAGGGAAAATCCCTCCATGGCAAATATAAAAAGCGACCAATCGCAGACTCGGGTAAGGAGACCTTGCAAGTGTTTCATTTTACCTTTGTTATAATATTCATCATCGCTTTGGCGTTATTTGAAACTTAACGTGATAGTATAAAGTCTACTTGTTCATTAAATGCAAACGTTATGCAGGTATGGCCAATGTTCCGAAACGAGAAGTTAAACTACCTACTATCATGTCGCTTGAATATTAATTGACTGTTTAAAAATTAACTGGTGAATGTGTACATAGCAACATTTGTATTTATATGTTTACAAGGAAAACTTACCCATTCAAAGTGTCATAATGCTCATCTTTTATTGTCAAAATGAACTGAATTGTACGGGAGCCCTGGGGAACACTTATTATTTAAAATATTATTACTTATTACCTATCTTCATACATTTTACTTATTATTTACAGATTATAACTTACATTTAGTATTGTCTCATGTTTGGCAGGAAAAAAAGGAAAACGGAAGCCCTGGAAGGAAAATTATTTTTTATTACTTATTATTTACAAAATGTATTACTTAATATGTTTAACTTAATTATTAAATATAATCTACAACTTATAATTTATAACTTACTATTTATCACTTATTACTTATTTCAGTCGAATATATCATAGTTACATAACATGTTAACATATTTATTGCATACATTATATAATCAGACTACAATATACACATATTTTAAATGATATTTTATGATTTTATTCAAGTTATTACAGTTCGGTAATATAAACTGTATGAGTTAATGAGGTAATAAAGGATATCATTTTTTTATAGCTCAAATATTCATTTTTTTAAATTATCATCTCCATTTTGTGCATTCAAATAAGTATTTTACACCACTTTAACGAAAAAAAGGACTCAAAGACATGTTGATGTTTAATTTTTAAATTGCAATGAAATATTGACAGTATTTAATTTGAGTGCAACAAAATTATGTTCCACTAAAATAGTCTTACGTTTCTCACGTCTTACATTTTGCAGTACCCTCCCGTGAGATTCGTAAGATCTTGTCTGACGAATCTCGCGGTACAGCGGTGCTTGTACACAAATGAACAGGTGAAATGTAACTATAATATTTTAAATATATAGAACAGCTTTACTATACTGTAAATGTTAAATAATTGAACAAGGTCTTTGATTGACTTAGCTGCATTTTCATCTGATACCATGCTTCACAGAGAATCGGCTTGCCCGAGTGGCCTACTTTTTGTGTCTTTGAGGGGCGTGTACTACATTAAAAACATTGATAACAATACTATTTAAGACGTTCAAGCTGTCTTCGTTTACCAAAAAGCAGGTTGTACACAAACTAACCAGCTAATTAAATAAGCTGCCGCTTCACCTGTGGGCAGGATGATCATACTGTACTGTAATCTGTCCACGAGAGTCTAAATAAGGATGTTGAACAATCTAAAAAAAAAATATTCTCATAGATTTACTTTTCGTAATAAGGAGCCCCTAGGGTGATATTTTCCACACTTTTTTCCCCCGAGACTTAATTCGTTTTTACAAATATTGATTCGTTTTGACGAAATTTTAATTCGTAATTACGAAATATTTATTCGTAATTACGAAATATTATTTCGTTTTCACGAAATATTATTTCGAAATAACGAATTATTTATTCGTAATAACGAAATATCAATTCGTAATTACGAAATGTTAATTCGTACAAACGAAATGTTAATTCGTAAAAACGAAATATTTATTCATAAAAACGAAATATTAATTCGTTTTTACAAATTATTATTTCGTAATTACGAAATAATAATTCGTAAATACGAAATATTATTTCGTAAAAAAGAAATATTATTTCGTAATTACGAAATAATAATTCGTAAAAACGAATTAATATTTCGTAATTACGAATTAATATTTCGTTATTGTGAAATAAATCCTGTGCTTAAACGGAATCAAAATATTTTTTTTGTTTTGGGTTTTACGTCGCATCGACACAGTATAGGTCATATCGCGACGTTCCAGCTTTACCTGTGGAGGAAGACCTCAGGTGCCCGTGCATTATTTCAGGCACCTGAGTAGAACCACTGACGTTCCGTAAGCTAGCTGGATAGCTTCCTCTCATGGAAGAATCCAAAGTCCCTGTCGGGATTCGAACCCACAGCGGTGAGGGGCAAGTGGTTTGAAGTCAACGACCTTAACCGCTAGGCCAAGGACGCCCCCGAATCAAAAAATGCACAATAGCCTCTTTCTTGTCGGTTCAATGACTATGACTTTGACTATTTTTTATGATCGCACGGTGCTAATACATAAATTTAAAGGAAATATATTTAAGGTGAAAATCTGGAAGCCAGCCCCTTTAAGTTTTACTAATGTGATGTGTATGATAAAAGAAACTAATAAATACATGTACTCATTTGGTTTTTTTAAGAAATATGTCAGAAAAGATTAATTGTCTCAGAAATTAAAATATTTTGATTTTTTGCCAGCTGTTTGTAATATGTTTTTGGAAAAAGGGGAAAAGAGGATGTTTTGGATTGAAAAATTACTTCTCATTCAAAAACCCTGTTCACTCAAATATAATAACTTGAGAGCCATTAGACTTATTATCGTTATATTTGGTGGCAATGTTGATCTAGGCTTTTGATTGTGAGGTTAGAAGGTTCTATGTCAAGCTCACAATGACCTTCAATTCAAACTCTATGTCAGGCCAATTACTTAAGTATATGATTTTGCTTGCTGTCCTCATTACTGAATGAATGTATCTTGACTGTTCATGGCTACTAGAAAACTAATTATTATTTCATAAAAACAAATTAATATTTCGTAAAAACGAATAAATATTTCGTAAAAACGAATTAATATTTCGTAAAAACTAATTATTATTTCGTTATAACGAATTAATATTTCATAAAAACGAATTATTATTTCGTAAAAACTAATTATTATTTCGTAATACGAATTATTATTTCGTAAAAACGATTTAATATTTCGTAAAAACGAATTAATATTTCATAATTTCGAATTATTATTGCGTAAAAATGAATAAAGTCCAGAAAAAAGTGTAGAAAATGTCACTTTAGGGGCTCCGTAATAACGTAGCTTTACTTAAATTAGTTTGAGTCTTAAATGAATTTTCAGCTATATTAATCCATGTTAAAGAGATCATATAGTAGAATGTATGTTGGTGGTTCCTGAAAACAATTAATGTGTAGAGGATGAATGTAAGAGTACAAGTATAATGACGCCCCTAAAAGGGCCTTCATCAGGGGTGTTTTACATGTATAATGTGCACGCAATAGAGCACAAAATCTCTACACGTGTGTACTGTAAAGTATCAAAAATTGATAAGAGAGAGATCATATGAGTTAATATATAAACAGAATTACAAGATACTTTTTACTTTCCGTTTCTAAGGGAGACAACTCCACGGACAGTATCATAGCAGTTTACTGTTTTATGCACCTAGGAATTGTCCCCCCTAGCAAAACAAATTTCATATGATCAGAATGTTATGTTATAATTTGCAGACATAACGTTCATATATTGACTTGTTCTTATAGAAGTTTACATTGTGGTATGAAATGGGACACAATGAGTAAAACAAAACTGAAATGTTTAAATGTGTTAATGATTAAATTTAACATTGGAAAGTATGTCATTTGTACTTTTGTACACACTTTATACTTTGCATTCTCGAAATGTTACCAAATTACGTATATCAAGGACTTACAACAATTTGTATTCTTCAACATAATTTACATAAAGATCTGTTTTATCCATACAATACATTGGTTTAGTCAATGGATGTCTTATAAAGATGCAACATATAGTTGTCCAAAAGATAATGTATATATGGTCGTTCATACTTAGAATTAAGTCATTTAATGACATTTATAAAATCATATCCTGTCAAATGAATTTTCTAAGACTGTTTTCACTAAAACACTTTACACTCTCCAGTTAAATTATTCTAAGACTATTTAAACTAGAAAATATTATTCACTATTTGAAAAAAATAAGTAACAATGTTTGATATTTGTAAGGGACCACGATCTTAGTGTAGATAAAACATTTATCTGAAAACCTACATTTGTTTGTTTCACTAATTTGTCTCGGTAAAATATCCCTTTTAAACAGTCTTCCCATATGTACACCACAGACAGTAATTGTAACCATAATTGTTATTATCATGGTTTTACTTGTGTCCAAAATATGTTATTGTTATTATCATGGTTTACTCATGTTCAAAATATGTAATTGTTATTATCATGGTTTACTCGTATCCAAAATATGTAATTGTTATAATCATGATTTCACTTGTGTCCAAAATATGTAATTGTTATTATCATGGTTTTACTTGTGTCCATAAAAAATGTAATTGTTATCATCATGATTTACTCGTGTCCAAAATATGTAATTGTTATTATCATGGTTTACTCTGTCCAAGATATGTACTTGTTATTATAATTGTTTTACTCGTGTCAAAATATGTAATTGTTATCATAATGCTTTTCTCATCTTCTATAAGTTGTATATGTTTGTTCATTTACACATAATGATAATCCTGTAAACAAAATATTAGTATCCACACCTATGAAATAACCCCTCAATGTTCTCGAAAACTGTAATCTTTATACATAAATGTTTTATCATATTCTGATAATAATATTTAATTTATTAAAAGAGTGTATTAATTTCTCCTATTCAAAATTAGATAACAGTAGAATCCATACTTAAGACCAACCCGGATTTTAAGACCAGCCCTCTATTAAGGTAGAACGCGACACTTTGCGAACTTTCGAGTAGCGTCTTGAAAATTGGCATGCAGAAAGTTGACTATATTTCTGAGTGGATTCCGTTGAGTTTATTCCAATAGTTTCAGCCAGTTTTTGTACACACGACGTCAAAGTTGACAATCAAAGCCCTATTTGAACACGAGGACGTTGCGTTTCCTTGGCAACCGTTACGGGTATTACAACGCCATTGGCGGACAAACTATCTTAAATTCTAAAGCACTCGACGGAAATTATTTTTTACTTAAAGCTGAAATAAAATTAAATTTATTTTTTTCATATAAATTTTATTGTTTTACGCCGAAAAATGTTTGAAAAATAAAAAGAAAACAGTCAATTTTTTAATGTAAAATTTGACGTTCAGTTTAGCCGCAATTTTCGGCTTTAAAGCGGCTTATTTAAAAATTCATGAAACAAATTTTTGATTTGTTTCTTTAAATGTCCCTTAAAATGTATACTTAGTCAAAATTAAACAAAAAATAGGGGGTCACCGACTCAAATTTTTCGGTACACGTGATTTTATTTCCCCCACCCCTTGAGTAATTTTAAAACAAAATTCGACGTATGCAGATACTTTTCAGACTCAAAGTGCGGCAATTATGTTTAGTTTATCAGGAGAATTGTTTATACATATAAAACAACAACAACAATATTCCATTGCAAATTCAAAAAAATTAAAATGTGACATTACGATAAAAAGCATATTTTTATTTAAAATCTTAGTCTGTGATTTAGGCGTCGATATTTTGCTTATTCACAAACGCAATATTTCGTACGAGCATTTCACAATTTCTGATTGATATATAGTCGCTTTTCCGAACAGAAGCAAAGACTGGAACCCAGGCTAGTAAAGTCTATATACAGGTACGTTTCAATATAACGTGTTACTTGAGAGAAGAAGGAACTGTCAGCAGTGTACGAAACTTGCTAGATTATCATAGGCTTTGTCGAAGTGCAATTTTATTGAATTTATTATCGCCTTTCGATTTTGTGACGTTTATATTCCTGTAAAAAATGTACGAAAAACAAACAAATTTTCTTGTTGTTGTTAAGCATGATTAATAACATGTATGTTAAGCATGATTAATAACATGTACTTCATAAGGAATTGTAAACAGACGAATGTAAAGAAAATGACGGCAGGCGTTCAACGGCAACGCGTACGCTGCGCAAGCAAATACATGAGAGTTATCATTGCGGTGTTACTTTTTGATATTGTAATGCAATAAAATATTACATTTTACTCAAAGTCTAACTATTTAATGTAATTCTGTCAAATGTCAGATCAAACTATCGTTTCTTTCCTCTTGTAGAAAATGGGTAATTCTGAAGTACATCATTATTTAATGTTTTATAAACAAAAGCAGCATCGAAGTGGCATCGCATAGAACGCCGACCAACGGCGTGCATTTTGGGCATGCTCAAAACAAACGCGTCATTCTGCGTTCTGATAAGAGCGCAGTGGGATCGCAGTAAGGACGCCGTAGCAACTCAGTAGAATCTCCTACGCAACAGGAGCGCCGTAAAAGCGCAGAATGATCGCCGAATGAACGCCCTGGTTAGCGACGGCGCTTGTTCGGAGATTGTGTGGCGTCTCTACCGCGCCTTTACTGCGTGTGTAAGGCGCTTGGACGGAGCTTTAGTTTTCTTAAACGCTCTTACTGCGACTTGAAGGCACTGTCAAGACGACTATTGCGCTCTCAATGCGATACTACTGCTTTTATCTGAAATTGCAGAATACAGTATAGTAGAATAATTACTTTAAACCAGTCCAGGCTTAAGATCACCCTTATAATAAGAGAACAGAATTTTCGGTTATTTATGTCTGACTCAATGGTCCACAGTTAAGACCACATCACTTATCCACTTTAAGGACCACCAGTTTCAGTTCAATTCATTGTTCTATTTATCTTATTTATTTTAAGCAAAATCATTGATAGTAATTTCTTTTTTTTTCCAGCTTATTATTATTATATTTTACTATAAGTGTATCAAATATATTCAAATACGTATTTAAGTATATATTGTTTAACCATTTGCCTATTGGCGGACCCATACGTCGACCATTGGAGACCAAGATTAGTCTCCACATATGTGCAGTCTTATAATTGTCTGCACTGTTTGCTTTTCAGTTAGTACGTGATTCGTATTGTTCAGACTGAATTAAAGACAGGTTGAGTTAAGATGTTAGGCATGGTTATGGTAAATAATTGCAAAACGTTTAAGGTACATGCTTAACAAAAAAAATATCAGTTTTATTAAATATGTTTCACTTTAAGGTTGAGAAAGTTGTATGGAATTACATGTAAGCACAATATACTACATGTATATTAAATTTTGTGATTTTTCTTTTAGCTTTTAACATCTTATTCCCTTGCAAAAAACACTAAATTAATATTATTCTTTCTATTTGTTAATTTTATAAATTTGTACGCAAGTTTTCTTTTCTTTATTTCGTAATACATTTATATTTGTCCTCTATTAATAACACCGAAATGTTTTATTTTCATTTAAAATAACCTTGTGCTTTATTTCCAAAAACATAAAAGTATTAATGTTGTGGACTAAAAAGAATGCTATTATCGTTTCATCATTTGCTATAATTATGTCATTGTGTTTAAAATATAGATGAAATATTATGTTTTTATCATTGTAAATTAATTATGTAATGAATTAATTAGATGTAGGTTTTTCAAGTGATTGATATACAATCACAATTGTCTATTTTTATTAACTAAGTTCTAGGTTCTAGCACATGTCTCAGAATCTAGAAGTGCAGTTGTAATTATTTATCTTTTATTCTAAGGGTTAAATTCTAGATTAAATGCCACTATAGTTTTTTAAAGTGAGGAGGTATAAATTAAAATAAAACAATTTACATTTTATTTAAACCAATGTTATCTATACAACAGCAACAACAACAACAACAACATAAACTTTATATAATTTAACGCCAAAGTTATAACAGTGCAAGCACGTGCTCACTTATTTCTTAGGGAAAAGTTGTAGTTAATATAAAATTGTTTCAATTATAACTCGTATGTTCTTTGATGTACAAGATAATGAGCTGAGATTTGTTTTGAGGAATTATCTTTTTAATGTTTGGATGCTACACTTAACATACCAGACAAATAGAAAAGCCTATGACATTATACCTTTTATATTTGTATATTACCTCTGTTCATGCGTTTTATTTTGCAAACAGGTTTACGTTTCAAATGAAACTCATTACAATTGGTATAAGCAAATTGTATTGGAAATGATCAATATTTTGCGCCAACGTTTGTAACAACCACCTGTTACATTAAATGTTTGACATGCTCACGGAGCACATTAAAACATACTACATATATACACAACATATGGATAATTATTCACTGGTTCCTTTCCTTTAATGATACACTAATATAAGCACTTACAAGCAAAATCATTATTGCTTGATTTCGTTGAAAGTCCCTTCTTTGTTATAATAATATTTTTTAATATTTAATATGTTTTGTTTTTCAATTTAAAGTAATGAGGCATTGCAAGTATGCGATAAATCTTTTACCTCAAAATATTAAAACAGAGTAGAGTATCTGTACATGTTACAACAGTGCTTATGTTATTTATGACTATTTATTAGAAATTTTCTTAAATTAAAAGAGCATTTTATGTAACTTGTTTTTATTATCACTTAAGTATGAAAAATCATTTTAGCTAATTGATTACAAGATTGTTAAATGGATAAAAAAATCCTGAAATATTTTGAAGTTATAATGCTACTGTTTATAATTCTGTTTATCTATTTAGATTTTTAAGTGCATAATGTGCAAGCATTCTTTTACAAGTAAACAAAATCACTTTCTATAAATTAAAAAGAATGGTAAAACATTATTTGTAAAAAAGAACAAACTTAAGATATTTTAACTAGCTATTTGATATAATACGTCAATAGTTTTTTTGTAGAAAATGTTACAATGTTTTGATTTCTACATTAAAATATGTCATCTGTACAATAGTTGTAGTCTTCTTTACAAGCATTTAAATGAAATATAAGCTTTAATTCATCCATTTTTATCACGGTTTTAGTGTAATAAGGTCAACTTCAAGATCATAATGTAAACAGCAGTACATAATACATTCAAAAAATTAATATAAACAGAAAGTATGTATAGGAATTCAATTTTTCACTTTTTAAATCAAAATTGGCTTGTTTTTGATAAGGTAATTATAAATATATATATTCTATCCTAATACTAATATATACAGGATAATATCTCAACAACATGTTACGTACAGCTGAATCTGGATATATATTTATCATATTTTATATACTATGGGATATATTCATGTATTAAAAACTGCTTACTGTGATATAAACAATAAAATTATACGTGACACTCAAGTGCATATCAATAATTGAAAACAGTCATTTGCAATACTTTATGTATGATTATTTCGAATGATTCGGGTTATCGTTTGAATCATGCGCTTTAAACATTTTTCATTAGCCGGAATATGATCTCGTCCTCGTTGGGTGGTTACATATTCTGACAAAAATAACCAAACACACTTTTATGATAGATGCACTGTCAGTTGTTTTTTTCTTGGAAGACTTTCAAAAACATATGAGCCGAAATGTAAGGCAAATGCTGCATGACAAGCAATAAATCTTTTTAACAATTGGGGATTAAGTTACGTATAAATTTATATCTCATCTATTAGCCTACTCTGAGATGACTTTAATGTAATAGTCTTAAACTAACAAAACCGTGCATTTAACGAAATCACAGTAATATATTTAAAAACCTCATCATATATATCAACATTGTTTTCAATTTTCATCATTATTAAGATATCATATCAAACAAAAAAAATTATGTTTTATATATTATTCATTTTTATAATTATATGTTTGCAATAAAACACAACATTGATATTTTAAAAATTAAGAATCAAAGAATACTTTAGCAGCTGCTGTTAAAAAATGTCAAATGAAGATAAGACGACCTGAAAATCATTTATAATTGAGTTGAAGAATTTTACCAGGAACTTTATTATTTCTTTGAGATCGGAATTCTATCTATTAAAAGTACTTGCAATGTGTATAACCATAGCAATGTATACAAATTTCAGTAATGATTTGGAAAACACAAACTCCAATAAAGACCTCTTATCCTTACTAAATATAGCATAGACACCCAGAATTGATTGTTATAAAATACCAATTGTTAAATGCACTAAATAAAACGATCAAATTGGGTGTGCTAAGATTTACCCTGTCTGCATTATTTATAAAATATCTCTATTTTTCATTTTCATGTCTATGTCATACTACAACTATTATATTACTCTTATAGAGAGAGTCACCTGAGAAACTTTCCTGAAAAGTATAGTCGTAATCATTTAACGTTTCAAGATGGACGACCAACAGCGATTTATTGGTTACATAATTCTTTTTACTCAGGTGAACTAAGAACGCCCAAAACGGTTATTTTGATTGATTATGGACGACAGTGGTGTTAACTGTCTACGCTTTTATAATTTATAAAATACCTGTATTTTTCATTGGTATGTCTTTCTTTATGTCAATGTCTATTTTTTTTTATCTCATGCGACTTACTCAAATATATCACTTAAACCATTTCAATATTCTTATGTTAAGAGATACCTGAGAAAAGTCGTAATCCATCCTTTATTTTATTCTATTATTTTAAGCATAGACGTATTTTAATAGTGTTGGCTATATCAGCAGGTGTAAAGTGTTGTGTGGCAAAAATTGCCCCGTACTTCACTTCAGTGTGATTTTAATAACATTCGAGTGGTTAAGTAAATGGGTGGAAAAGGTGGGAAAGGGAGCCAAGCTCAAGGGAAAAAACGTAAAAACAGTAATAGATCACCCCAGCAAGTGAACCAGGAGACTTCACGCCGGAAAGTGACAGATATGAACAACTCATCAGTACAGACGACAGGTCAGGGACAAGGATGTATGAACGGCAGCTTTGGCCAGGCAAGTCAGACATTTGTTATGCAGGGAACTAACGTTAATGGCGGATATACATATGCGGGAAATTCATCACCAAATACGGTAAACAATACACAAACATTTCAAACATTGAGCAATGGTCATGGTATTGTACCTACAACGCCAGTAGCAACGTATAATATACCGCAATATAATACCAGCACACCTTTGAATTCGAATTCACCCAATAGCATCGATCCATTTACATTGATCTTGAACAGATTGGATAATATGGATATGAAACTAGGACAACTTGAAAAAATTCAGACTACCGTTAATGGATTAACGGTATCCATGTATGATATAGGTCAAAAGGTCGACGCCATGGAAAAACGGATCAGTGATCTCGAGAGTAGCCAGCAGTTTGAAAGCAATACCGTAGATGAAATCAAAAGAAAGCAGGACGAGATCGTTTCCTTAAAAACCAAAGTGTCCCAAATAGAAACTCAGCGTATTGAATGTGAGGATCTCGTTAATGAGATGAAATGTGCTGACCTCAAAAATAATCTTCTGTTTTTTCGGGTTAATGATGAAGAATCCGAAACAAATGAACAGTGTAAAGAAAAGATTTTGACAATAATGAAAGAAGACATGAAAATAAAAAACGCAGGAAATATCATGATGACCAAAACAGAAAGAATGGGAAGATATAAATCGGACAAGATACGCCCTATTGTTGTACGATATAGTAGTTTTGAGGAACGTGAAACTGTGAGAAAATCGTGCAAAAATCTCACAAAGTACAATTCTGTTGGGGTAAGTCAACATTTCCCCAAAGATATAGCAGATAAACGGAAAGCACTCGGACCGATACTAAGGAAAGCAAAAAATGACAAGAAGAAAGTTGAACTGCGGTATGATAAACTATTCATTGATGGCAATTTGTACATACCGCCACAAACGGACTAGGAAAGCGCCGAGAGTGATATACATATTTTAACGTGGAATGTCGAGGGATTAACCAAAAACAAGCGTTCAAACGACGAGTTTACAAATATTCTCACACAATACGATATAATATGTTTATCAGAGACATGGACTTCTAAATCATCAAAGATAGACTTAAAAGGATATAGTAACTTTCACTCATACAGACGTTTCCAGAATAGACGTGCAAAAAGAGCAAGCGGTGGGATTATAGTGTATATTAAAGATTTTATAAAGAAAGGTGTCAAATTAGTGAAAAACGATATTGACGGTGTAATATGGTTAAAACTTGATAAAATATTCTTTCAAACAGATACAGACTGGTATATTTGTTGCACATATGTTGCCCCGGAAAATTCACCCGTACATGACTTTTATGAAAGTGACATATTTAGTATTTTAGAACAAGATATTACAACTTTTCAACAGTACGGACGGACGTTACTATTAGGCGACATGAATAGTCGCGTGGGGGTAAAGTGTGATTTTATCAAGGATGAGCGCTTAACGGATTTAGACATGAACAATACCTTAAACGATGTACCGCCAATACGACGATCAATGGATTTAAATAGTAATCAATTTGGTGACTTATTGATTGAACTTTGTAAAGCAGTGAATATGTGTATTGTTAACGGACGATCAGGTATGCCGGGCGATAAGGGCAGTTATACGTGTATGACGCACAATGGTGAAAGTGTGATAGACTTAGTGTTGACTAAATACTCAAATTTCAAGTTCTTAAAGCAATTTATGATTCATGATTACACAGAATTTTCCAACCACACACCCGTGTCATTTCGATTAAAATTAGGTATTGTCGAAAAAAGGGAAACAACTCACCGAATAATATATAACAGGTGGAATGATGAACACAAACATGCATTTCGAAACGATATATTCAGTGAAATTGGAAATTTAAACAGTCTGCTAGATGACAGTGATATCAGCATAAATGATAAAGTACAAACTTTTAGCCAAGTAATTACCGATAACGCCGATAAATACTTTAAGAAAAATGTTAAATGTACAAATAACACATTCCTTGATAGAAGCAATGACAGGAAAAAATGGTTTAACGAAGAATGTATAGAAAAGCAACGTATATACAAGACAGCATTGGGACAATATCTGACACATAGAAATACGAAATCATTGAATAGACTGCATCAGCTTAAACGCGAATATAAAACATGTGTAAATCGTGCAAAGAAAACATTCAATCGTGATCGGTGTCGTGAAATGAACACAATGAGAAGGAAAAGCCCCCGCGAATTCTGGAGAATGTTTAAGACTAATAAAAATAATTCTGTCAATGAGATTTCAAACGAACAATTGTGTGAGCACTTTAAAACATTAGCGCAGGACCATAATACCCCGGATGATGATATCGAAGACTTTTTACGTGATTTTGATGAACATGACGGAAACAGTACATATGAGGAACTCGATTTCCCTATTACGTCAGATGAAGTGTTAAAAGCATGTAAAACATTAAACAGAAATAAATCACCTGGAGATGATTCCATTATAAATGAATATTTGATTGAAACCTGTGATCTATTAATACAGCCATTAACTACGTTATTTAACATTATATTTGAATCGGGACAATTTCCTACAACTTGGTCAAATGGTATTATTATACCTCTTTAAAGGAAACAACCTGGTGATGACCCAAACAATTATCGCGGGATCACACTCATTAGTTGTTTGGCAAAATTATTCACTTCAGTGTTAAATACGCGTCTTAAAAATTGGACAGATATTCACGAAACAATAACTGACGCACAATTCGGATTTAAACCTAATTATGGAACTACAGATGCGATATTTGTATTACAGTCATTAATTGACAGCTACTTAAGTCAAGGGAAACGTCTATACGCTGCTTTCATCGACTATCAAAAGGCATTTGACTCTGTTTCTAGAAGTGCATTATGGTATAAGCTAACTAAACATGGAATCGGCGGCAAATTTTTAAAAGTTTTACGATCAATGTACGCAAATGTAAAATCTTGTGTTAAGCAAATAGACAAAGTATCCGACTTCTTTAGTTGTGATATCTATAGGAGTAATTCAAGGAGAAATAACGTCAATCATATTATTCTCGCTCTTCCTAAATGATATTGAAATGACTATACAAGAAAATACACAGTCTGGATTAACTCTTGACCAATTAAACATTTACCTTCTGCTCTATGCGGATGAATGCATACTATTGAGCGAAGCCCCGGAAGGAATGCAATCACATCTCGATTTACTATACAACTATTGTGTAAAATGGAGATTAACCGTCAATGTAACGAAAACAAAAATTATAGTATTCAAAAAAGGTAACGGGCGTGTGAGAGATAACGAAACATGGACATATAACGGCAACGGGATAGATATCGTCGAATCTTTCAACTATCTGGGCTACGTACTAAGCAGTAATGGTTCGGCGAAACGGGGCATGGATGCCCTTGCATCAAAGGCTATAAAATCCATGAACAATTTACTATCGGTAACAAAAGACATAGAAATGCCAGATAAGATAAAATTCAACCTATTCGACGCATATGTTACTTCTATTCTTTGTTATAGTGCTGAAATCCGCAGAAGTAATAGAACGTGTACACCGAAAATTCATTAAGCGAGTCCTAAATGTGAAACTATCGACAAGTAGCCATGGCATATACGGTGAAACGGGTAGACATCAACTAGTTCTTAACAGAAAAGTTCGAATTGATAAATTTTGGTTGAAACTTTTACACAACGGACAACGGAACTGTATAATATGGAATGTGTACGAATCTATGTTAAAAACAGCTGAAAATGGACTGCAAAACTGGGCCTCAAAAGTGAAGAAACTACTTGATGTATGTGGCTTTGGGGAAGTATGGCTATATCCACGTTCGGTATATATTAACGCGTTTATACCAATATTCAAACGAAGATGTTATGACATATATGTTAGTGAATGGAGAGTGTGTACGCGAAGTAGCCCAAGTATCATGTTATTTAATAGTATTAAACAAAACTTTGGAATGGCAGATTATTTAACATTGATGGAAAATAAGAAATATAGAAATGTAATAACAAAAATACGTTTGTCCTCTCATTGCCTTGAAATTGAACAAGGTAGGCATAGGAACATTCCTAGGAACGAGCGTGTAAATTATGTCTTCAACGAACAATAGAAGATGAATTCCACTTCATATTAGAATGTCCGGTGTATAATAACATTAGAAGACAGTATATACCACATTGGTACAGAACAAGGCCAATTATGATTAAATTCATTGATTTATTATCATCCAGTGATGTGCAAATTTTATACAGACTGGCAAAATATCTAATCAAAGCATTTGAAGAAAGAAAGACTCTCTTAAATACAAATAGTTAATTAAAATACTTAACTTAAATACTGTGTCATATGAAATAACAATTACCAAGTTTGACATTTTCGTTATCATAATTGTATATGAATAGTCAGAAATAGCAAAGCCGAATATCTCAAATCTATCGAAAATATGTAGACTTTGTATTTATCTTTGATACTTTGATTCATTATTGTAGATTTTTAATCATCCAGATTTTTAGCATCCTACTTGATGAGATTTGATAAAAATATGGAAATCACATACGACCCATGTTTCGGTTTCAGGATAGTGCAGGTCCTTTTTGTTGTGTTTGACAATGAAAATCCTTTCTAAGGTCATTTGCACTGTACCTTTGCCCTGGTGTATGAGTTATCAGTTCCTTGTTTTTATTATCACAGGTAAACTGCTTGACAGTCTGTCAAAAAAGATGCGATGGCTGAACTGTGCTCTGGTGAATTCAAAGTGGCTTTGGTACCAATTATACTATAACTTTGACAAACAATAATAAACAGAAAGTATTAGATCACGCTTATAAAAATATTATATGTTTTATGAAAACATTTAGGTAGTATGTTTAATACCATGTATGGATTAACCAATAGATATGATATTTAAATAACTGTCGTCTCATATTACATTATAAAACACCCTTTTTATTATCTTTCAATCGCACATGAACATTTAATCTTATTTCCTGCAAATTAGCCTTTTCTGGGTAAGTAAGGCAGTAAAAAAATGTTAATAAATACTGCAAAGTTAGTCATTGAATGTAACTTATTACCTGAATCTTGAATCATTTTACTATTCTTAACATTTCAATTCATTTTTTATCTACTTTTTATTATTTAAATATTTTGTCTCATCTTTTAATTTCCTGCAAAAACCTATTGCTCAGTTTAACCAGTATACAGGTAAACATGTGTTCAAATGTGAAATTGAATAAGTACTTTTCTCATTTGTTATCTGTTACTAATCATCGATGTCATGCTTTGCTTTTATCATTAATTATGCGAGACAAGTTGTTTTTAATTTGGGTTTATACTTTCATCGAAATTGTATCTTTTTTCTTTACTCAAGTTCTAGCACCTCTTGAAGTTAAAATAACGGTTCTAATTGTTTGTATTTCATTATCTAAGTGTTTAATTTCCTGATCAAGTGCTAGCATAGCTCTTGTGAACTGAAGCAGACGTGAAGGGTTGTAACCATTCGTCACATAAAATAGGTAGTTCTTTAACAGCCAGGAAACACACATTCTTTAAAAATCATGTATGTTGCTATCAAAGTGGTTTACCACACTATGTGATATTATATATATGTACATAATTATGCAGATAAAACAATTTTTGAACATCGAAGAATATGTATTCATTTCTTATTGTTAAATTTGACTTAAACTTTACAAAAAATAAATTTCTAATAACCTCCCTGTAATGTCTTTATAAATAACGCTTTTTGGAACTTACAGTATTGAAAAATCTTAATTTGAGCTTCATATTTATGATTTAAAACCATAAAATTTTTCGTTTTGATAGTTTTGTAGCGTTAACAGCATTATCAGTTAAAGACAAATTATTTAACATTCTCCGAGTTCTGAAGAATTTGATGCTCATGGGATGTGTCTTTGTGAAGGAAGAGTTTGATAAGCTCTCGTGTGTCGTGTCTTTGTAAAGAATATAATTTAAATTCAATTATTTTCTTGTACCTAATTTGAACCAAATTCAAGAATGCACAGATTGACACTTGTGAATGATTTTAACTGAAATAGTGGTAGGTAAGTAAAAATTATGATCTTAATTAAATAATGCTCTTTGATGTTAATGTTAATGAAATCATCATTTTAAAACTGAATATACCAGACAAAAATGAATTATAGGTTTTAATCTTTTTTAGTCATTATCTTCAATGGAAATATTTTACCTATACTTTAAGTAGTATATTAATCATTTCGCGAAAGTTCAAGAAAGATAATAATCAACAGATTTCATGGGAGCGATGGGTGAGAAACAACACTGTAATTTACAAATACATCAGTTACATGTAAATTTATTTTCAATAATCTAATTTGAAATATTTTCAGAACATATGACAGCACTATCTATATTGCTTACATGTGTTTTGTCTTGGCGAAGCTTTCAAATGTTCAATGTCAAACTAATGCAAACTGTTTTATCTTCCTTAACTAAGATGCAACATAGACGCCTTCACTACAAAAATAGACACAATCATACTTGAGTCGTTATATGAGAGTTATTGTGGAATGCGATTTCGTAATTTTGATGATCATTTTTTTTTACTTGTATCAGCAGTTATCAATAAAAAAAACATTTCATTTAGCTGTTTGGAATATTATTTCACTTCTCTCATAAAGTACTTCTTTGTTTGTCAGGTGTAGCAAGGAGGATTCTGAGGTCTCATAGCTTTCCTGTCCAGTTTATATCAGTAAGTTCAGTTGAGAAGATCCCTACTGTCATTTCATAAAATATTGAATTAAAATACATGAATAAAAATAATAGTAGAAGAACGTGGGTTTTGTGTTTCAAAAAGAGTATTATTCAAAATGAAAATAATGAAATGATAAAAGCACTTTTATTTACTTTCTTTAGACATGTTTCTTACAGTGTTTCTTCTCAATCAAATTTTGCTTTTTAAAGTAGCATGATAAGTTAATTAAGCATTGTTTCATATAAAAAATGTCATGTCAAAATAACAATGAGAAACCATTTTTGTATATTACAATATTTCAGCATTTAATATGAATTATCTCTTTGAGAACATATCATTTATAAAATATTGGGATAATCAAGAAAGAACAATGTACAATTCTAAAGGGCAAAATAGATATATCATTTTTATTATTGAGACAGAATCAAAGCGTTTCGAGCGCTATATATTATAAAGGAGTGTAGCAGTTTGCACGCCCTTCGTAATTAAATGGATTTCTTTAATTATAATTCCGGTGAATTCACGTCAAACATCATAATAAGTGTCATATATACTGCACGATTGATGACGTCAAACACTTGTGGTATTTTATTGAAATCTTTAGTTTTAGTTACAGAGTATCAATGAAAGTGGCTTTTCAAAATCATCGATGTTTTCGTGTTATCGTTAACTATGTCAAAACTGCAAATGCAATGATCTGAGTCAAACAAAAACATATAATTATCAGGCATGAACCAAACAATTTAAACAATGAAAATTACAGTGGTAACGAAAAATCATTTCTGAATCATTTTTTTTGATTTGCATGTTAAATTTTTCTTTTGGGATACTGTGTATTTGGATTAATTAGTTTCTGACAAAAAAGTCATTCTTACATATAGTCTTCAATAGAAAATAGTTTTATTAAGGTAAAGAATATGATAGAATATGCAAGCCTTGTTCCCGTCCTATGGGCGGGTCCTATTGGGACGAATATTACGATCTGAACTGCAACATATGGCAGATATTATTATTCTGCCATTATAAGAGATGATAATTTTTAAAGAAAGTGGTATCATGAAGCTATTCATATACCTATCTCGATCACTGTAACCAACTGCGATTAATTTAATATATGTTAATGCTAAAAAGCTACTATAAAATGAAAACAAAAAATTGATACATCTTTTCCCCATTTTAGACATTTCTTTGAAATTTTAGAATTTAAATGTATATATAGTTAGTATGGATTTTATTTATTTCCTATTCAGTATTTATGTTGTACGACTATTTTTCTTGTTTTGTGTCTGTGTTCTTGTTTTGTGTCTGCAATGTTTCATAATCATTATGATACAAATAGGTTTTTTATATTCATATAACATTCACTTTGATATCTCCAAAGGATACATAACATGGTATGTATTGATACCTCTCGGGATAGCCAAAGGGTCTTACTGATTAAATGTCTGAAGTATGCTTATAGTTTTTGATACACTAATTAAGTGGTCCTATGTGTAACGAAGAGCGGTTGGTGGACTTCTTCTGTCTTGAAAGAACAACTTGAAGGGATTTGGTAAAAATAATGTTGTCTGAGACTTTATTTGATTTTTGTTACTGCTTCTTTTCTATAGACATGCGATTGATGGTTTTCTTTCTGAAACCTTGAAGGGATTTTTCTAAGTAACTCTATCTGAAACTTGCTCAGTCATTGTCAGAGAAAGTTTTTTTATCATCATGCGTGGAAACGGAAAATGGTACATTATATTTGATTTATAGATTTAATGTGTTACAGCACATTGAACAAAACGGTTGTGTATACAGTTCTTTTAATTTATAGTGAAAAGTGTAGTGCACATAATAATTTCGAGAAAAAAATACTACAAAATCGATTGCCACCCATTGAACGATACTGCTTTGTTGTAACATGTTTGGTAATGAAAACGTGTCCCATTTTATATTGATATGTCCATGTTTTATCATTTCCATCTGCGTTGTAAAGATAACAATTTAGAAATGTAGAAAGACGATTTTGTTGTTGTTGGTGGTGTTGTTGTTTTTAATTGTGAATTAGGAAATAAAACTTCGAAGCGATGCTTCCAGAGCCTAGATGAAAATATATTATTAAGATTTAGAATCTAGTGTGTGAAGGAAATGAACTTAGAAAAAAAATGTCTAGGATGGTCAGTGCAAAAGAGAACAGTCAAGGATCTTGAGCTTATTAAGCCGTATTTTTTATATATATCTTTACTTGTAGACAGGTGCTTTGTTAATCTGATACCCTAAACACCAAGATTGTCTTCTTTACCATTATAATGCAGTTATAATCATGGCCTTTACCAGATAGCAAAAGCTATGTTTGAAATGTAGTTTTAAGCTGTCTTAACTCGAACTCGAATATCAATAAGCCGCCATGGCGCATCATCGTTTCGTTTACGTTGAGTTATATATGTGAATATTTGAATATTTAAAATAACATTTACTGGTAAATGAAATAAACATTTTTTATATGTATTTATGCAAGCACCATCAAGTTCGAATTCTTGGCATATCATCTTAAACCTTTTAAAACCGTTCCAAAAAAGAGACCAGCACTTCATTTATATCTTAGTTGTTTATATTAATTCTAAAAAGACCCTATAACATCCATGTTGCATAAGTTGAGGGGAAATAACTTTAAAGATTCTTGTAAAGTTGTTTTCGTTTGAACAAAATACATTATGCTTAAATACTATCATTTGTTATCAGAATATGATTTTCTTAATGAAGGTTGTTTACAATAAATTTTAGATTTCAACATATTCTGTAAGAATTTATCGACATTGTTATGTTTGTAATGCATTCGTCTTAATTTGAATATTGCATGGAGAGAGAATATATGATTAGATGCTTTAGAGACTGTCTAAATTGAAAAGATATGAATTCTGCTTTGTTATGGAAAATATCCAGTAATAAGTTTGTGTTCGATATTTTTTAATTTCATCTGTAAAATAAAAAGTTAAAATAATGCAACAGGTCTGAGAAATAATGTTATATTTTGTTTTCATGTTGTTTTTTTTTTAATCAAACTTTGTTTCTCTATGCACTGGTCAATGTGATTCTCACCTTTTTGTTGTTAATTTTAAAAAATACGTTTATATTAAAATACAATTTATAAAAAAAAACCTTATACGTGGAAATGAAGTATTAACATTCGTACATTTAACTTAAATACTAAAGTGTGTTTTTACTTTCTAATGAGACATTGAAATAATTGCATGAAAACACAATTATGTGTATTAAGATCAGTTATTTCACAACACACAATGCTTTGAAATGAAAAATTCTTGAGGTTGCTAAAAGTTGTTACAAGTTCATATCATGATAACAATGAACACAAACTATCATGAGAAATATATATTCATGGAATCATGCGAAGGCAATAGATTATTAATTGAGCTCAACAAATTAAAAACTCTCAATTAACAAGTGAATTAAAATTATTATAACTGTAATGTATTTGAAAATTAATGGCACCATACAGGCTTATAAATCAAAGAAATCCACTAAATTTCTGCTCCATTTGAAAATGTATGCCTTTTTCAATTACCAAATTACACATAAAGTTACGTTGAATATTATTCTGAAATGACTAGAAAAGTCTTTATATCGAAATCATAACACGTGAAAACAGTTTGTGTAGAATATAATATGTTCATCTATTGATATAATTTCTAATTCAATATTTGCAAGGTATTTATTGTACTATGTAAGCAAAACATTTGATTCTAGATCTTTTTAATATTCAACTTTAGGCCAACTAGTTCTTTTTTCAGAACGATTCATATTAAATGATCATGTTTGTTTTGGGTTTTTACGTCACATCGACACAGTATAGGTCATATCGCGAGGTTCCAGCTTTACTGGTGGAGGAAGACCTCAGGTGCCCTTCCGTGCATTATTTCAGGCACGAACGGGCACGAACGGGCACCTGAGTAGACCCACCGACGTTCCGTAAGCTAGCTGTCGGGATTCGAACCCACAGCGGTGAGGGGCAAGTGGTTTGAAGTCAACGACCTTAACCACTCGGCCACGGACGCCCCAAATGATCATGTATTAAGCAGTTACATGTCAATACTTTGTATGATTATTTAAATATATAGGCTCATTGCTGGTGGTGCTGGGTCGTGTGTGGGGTTCTTTCGTACTTTCGTTGTTCATCTAGTTTTCATGTTTTATTTTGCAACCACTTTTCAAAAGGGTAAAAAAAACTGAAGTCCCAAAATATCACTGACGCGATGAAAACAACAATCTTGTGAAAATAACTCGCGTCCTGAATAATTCAAATGGATTCTAGTTCGTGCAACTTCTAGATAATTATTCCGTTGAAGACTTAGTAATGAAAAATCATTGTGCACAATACTTTTGTTTTCCATTATACCTCGACCATTTATCATAATAACAGACAATTCTTTCTCAATATTTAATAATCTATTTTTGATGAGAATATGTTATATTTCAGGCGTTAGTTGGAAACAAAATTACCAAATAATGTACGTAAGTATCTCGGTTTATATTAACACACTTAGTTGATATTGGAAGAAATAGGAAATTACTTTTGATACCTAACGTTTTGGCTGTTAACAATTTGGCAGCAAATAACATTTACTGTTACGAAATATTAGGGATATATAATGAATCATCAATTTTTGCATGACTGTCTGAACGATTTAGAGAAATTTAGCTTAAAATCAATTAACATAATATAATGATATCAATTGTAATTTTATTTCATAGTAGAAAATACAAATATTAAAGTAACAGCAATAAGAATGCTCTACAACAATATACGTACGTATTACGTTGTAAATAACCATCAAACATTTGAATCTGCAGTAAAAATGCTGGAGAATAGATTTTCTGATTGAATTGTCTTTGAAAGTGATGAATTATTGATTACGAAAATTGACTTTTTGCACAGTTCTACTCAATGCTCAATATTATCGAGCTAAGAATATTCTTGAAATATGAGTGTTTTGTCTATACACTGCTGAAGACTTGATATTGATCTTTGTCAAATTCACCTAATTACATGTGTACTTACAAAAACTGATTTGAAAGCTGTTGGATTTTGTTGATGGACATTGTGGAGATTTCAGATTCTATATTATAGAATCTGGTTCAGTCTGGTATTAAGCGTTTTGATCATCTCGATTTGATAAAATAAAAGATGGTAACATGCAACACTTAGATAAATTGCATACTGTATTTAGAAACGTATAGCTTCAAATTTGCGAAATGTAAACGATAGAACGTACACAACACGTTTTATGCCGTACATTAGGACGTTTGAGAGTGTAACTGCAACAGTTAACACTCTCAGGTTGTCATCACTACACTTTCCTTTTTTGCATTCTAACATTAACATTTCTAGAATGATTAACATTTGTAAACGATTTTGCAACTTCCATATGTGGCAATATCACGGAAATAGACGAAGATATAATTGGCGGAGCTAATTTTTAAGAGAGCCGAATATAAAGAGATGTAACTCTTACTGTGCAGTATTAATGAGTAAAAATATTTTTAATTAAATGAAACTGATACATCAACTGCATTATAGTTGACTTTAAATTTAAAACATATTATAGTACAGGATATTCAAGTAGTACAAAAGTAGTTAAGATATAATGAAACAATATGACGACGTTGGTAGAACGTCATAATACTGATAATGGGCATAATATTGAGACGGTTACCTGGTGAGTTTTTCTAGTTTCTTATTCTAGTAAAATTTACAACGTTTCAAAACCTATAGGCATATAATCATTTAAAGTACGCTGATATTATATGAATAAAGCATAAAATGGCAATCATGCAAGTGAATAATGTTTGGTGAATAACTGTCATGATTTTGAAAACGCCTAAAAGGCTCCAAAATGTTTTAAACTTGACATATGTGGTTAACGGAAACTACGCCGGTGCGTGTTCTTGTTTCCCTGCTTCCTTGTGATGTCAGGCTGCAGGAGTACCAGTCGCTGACGGTAAATACCGGAAATGACGAATAAATACGTTTATTTACGATGATAAAGTGAGCGGGAGAACATTTTATCTCCTATTTCAAAACGTGTACAGCTGGATTATGCCGATTCGAATCATGATGGTGAGATGTAAAGCTAAAAAAGTAACCTCTGTTTTAGTCGGCGTATGTTATGTTGAACACTTGGTATTGCTACTCTCAGAAAACCAGTTAATGTTTAGTCGTTTTACAAAATGTTTTTTGTTGAAATACATGTTTACAATGTTAAATCGGCAAACTCAATCCAAGAATGCTAAACAAAGAAATATGTATTTTGTCCATAAACAAATCGTTCAACTCATATCAATAAGGCTGGATTTTTGGCAACAAATAGCCTCCATATAACTTCATCCAGCTACCCCAATTCATGTTTGGATTTCGTTAACTACACACTTTTTGTTAAATTGTTTCACTTCTGATAAATTGGACAACCGAATCTAATTGTAAAGAACTAAGTTAAATTGTTTGTAGCAGCGTAAACTTAAAATAGAACGAAGGAGTTAAATCAAATGAATGTATCGCATAATTCGCGACAATAGCTTCCTAAAACATGTACCGATAATAATATAAAATGGTACTCAAACAACTGATTAAGCATTCGTTATTAAGAAAACAAAAGAAAATATTTGATAATGAATTAAAGGGCTTTTAAAACTCTTTACAAACACAGATACATTTGCTTTCAATGTATTTGTAAATGTTATAAACAATGCTTGAAACTTCCTTTTTGTTTTCATGTGACTTACTATCAAAAAACTGCTCGTTTAACTTACTATACATCTACAAAGAACTTTATACTCTACAGATCTTTCAGTCAAATTTTATATGGACTTCTACGATAAAATATGTCAATTTTATGCTTGGTTTTGTGTTTTAAGTGGAGCAAGAAAGCTTATTTTCATTCATTTTGGTACAAAATTATACCGTCTCGTGTGACTTACAAAAGCTACATTTGCAATTTTCACACGATTCAAACAATGTTCTCGAAATCCCTAATACATAGGACAAAGCACTTTGTATTTATATTTAAAAAAAAGTAACCGTGCATATAATAGGCCAGGTCTAGTTTGGATTGAGGAAACGTTTCTCGCCTTAATGAATAACAATAATGAACTTGTCAAGACTCAGAAGTCGCCATTACTCGTTTGCATTACCATACAAATCACGTAATACCCCCCCCCCCCCATCCGTGACTAGCAGAAGTGGATTATGTTTTCACTGCATAAAATGTTAGGGAATCAACATGCTATATGAATATTTCGAAATCATACATAAGAACTTATTCTATAATGAAATGCTGATATAAGATGTTTAAAGATATGTATCGTTGACTGATTTGACTGAAAGCGTAATTTAATTACTGTGCTTCTTTAGTCAAACACATTGACAATATTACACATTTAAGTATAAAGAATAAGAGGATATGTAAAGAAAAATTTGAATTAGTTTCATTTACATAATAAAAATAATAGTAATAATAATAATGATAATAATAATGATAATAATAATAATAATAATAATAATAATAATAATAATTTGACACTAAATCGGATCACGGCCACGAGTCCTTGTGTGAATCGAGTATTGATCTTTTCTTGAACATGGTCTATAGGTTCACAATAAAGCTATCATAGAAATGTGTTTAAAGTAACAAATTATATCTCAGTTAACAAAGTTATTGAAGGATATATTGTAACATAAAGAGCATAAATAAACGAATAATTTTCTATACATCAAAATGAAAAACCTTTTTTACATGAATTTTCAAATTAACTATCATATCATATTGCTCACTTAACATCACCTGCTATGTAAAAATTAACTTGTTTAATTTGACAGAAATCACAGTTTGCTACATCAACGGCAAACATGTGATGTAAATCACAGTACTAAATATTCTTGTGCCACAATTTTGTATTAGTAAGAAAGATAACTTATTAATTTTTATAAAAAAAAAATTAAAAATATCGAACTAGATTTATCGGTCTAGCTTATCACATATTACACGTGAAAAAATCAAACCATTTGTGTTTTAAAACAAGACAAGGTCAGAATACATACATTCTAGGACCCGCAAAAGTTACCAAGAACACCACTTTTCTTGAGTGAATTAAAAAAATTGAACGGTCTATTTCATCAAAAGCTTTTCGAAAATTAAAATATTAACAATAAAAAGTCCGCCCTTTTCGACAGATATTTTTGTATCATGGCATGCAAACACAAAATATTATCAATGGCTGAGTAATTACATCTGACAACTTCCTGACATTCGTCTATCATTTTCTTAAACCTAGTTAAACCACCTTTTATACATGTATGTTATAGAAATGCCCGATTATTGTTCGATAAGGAAGAAGACCAAGATTTGAAAAAATGGACATAAAATATTTGGTATCAAATACGCAGAAAATTGATTGTTTTAACCCATTACTTCATGAGCATTTTGTGAAAAATGGCTGTTTTCATTGAAAAGTCTCCCATTACAAGTTCAAATTGCTATAATACTATAAAAACTGCTTCAACACTAATCAAACTTGGCACAAATGTTGACTGGACCATTGCCCTTGCAACAACATGCTCAGGTTTAAATTTTTTGTTACCATGGCAACGAGGGGACATCTCAAAATTGCCAAAAATCACTATTTTGCGTTGATTTTTTCCATCAAAATTGATTTCAAAAAGCTGCAACTTCTCAATGGATTGAGATAGAGTCAAATGCTTTTCAGCGTTGGTTACACGTTACCTTATGATCAATCTGGGGTCATTTACAGCCTTTCACAAGTCCAAAATTTTCTTGGCGATGAGGGGGACTCCGCCCCTCTTCAAACCCCCTAAACAGAAGGGGACACATCCCCCTTCTGGCAACCCCCTGATGTATCTTTTGGTTGGGGGGCCGCGCCGAAAAAGAGGTCACTTTTTTAACAACATTTCTCAAACAAAAACAAGTGTTTGGGGCCTAAATAAGGCATTTTTCATCATTTGAGACAACAAAAAAGGAGGGGGGGGGGTGAAAAAGGCGTTAAAAGGCGTGTATATGAAGTAATGGGTTAAGCAGCAGCAGCAAGTGCTCCCCGATATATTCTGGCATGAATATTAAAAAAAATCAGATTGGAATCCATCTAAGCCAGAGCTTTTATTATTAACACGTCTAGAAATAAATGCTTCAATTTCACATAACTTATAGGTTAAAGAAAAATTTAACAGACTTGCACGTTCATTTTCGATGTGATGGCACTTTTATCACGTTCACGTCTTACATATATAGTTTATTGAAAGAATCAAACTATTTCTGTATAAGATATACTAGTAGTTTAAGATCTTGATTAATCATACTGTTCCGATGTAAGATATACTAGTAATAGTTTAAGATCTTGATTGATGATGTCACAGTGAATAAATTAAGCGCAATAATGTAATGGAAATATGTCAGAGACATAGATAACATCTACTTTGGCTCTGAATATATCAATCAGACCAACCTTAAAATTATCTTTGTTTACATGATTAGTTTGGTAGGTAGGTAGGTGGGTTGATAAAAAAACTCTTACCCAAATCATTTCAATTGAACAGTTGCTTTAAATGAATTTAAAAAAAATGTGTACTAAGCTTTTGATAAGTTTAGAGTTTATATAAAACCAAAGTTTCAATTTAAGTATATTTGCACACAAAAGACATCAAACAGATATGTGGTTCTCGATCTATTGACATGTATATAGTAAAAATATTATTTTTTGTTTAACTATAACAATATATTGATTTAAGTAGGAAAAATTTGTGTTAAAGAATGATTTTATTATTACTTCCAAAATATGACAAGGACACTCATGCCCAGTTTTTCTAAAACTAATAAGATAAGATATTTTGATAAAATGTAAAGTTTTTCAGATATGAGACTACTTTTTTCAGATTCTTAACAAATATCATTTCAATAGCAAAGCCTTCATATTTCAATGTTGTTGTTTTTAAATATGCCGATAAAATAATAGAAGGCTATAATAGTATCGCGTCCCATGATATTTACGTTTCGGGGAACTATATATACAATTAGGGCATACGAAAAAGCTTGTAATTTAGTTTTTTCTATATTGTATAACTGGTACAAATCTCAATTCGCTTTGTGACTTAGTGTCAAGTAGGTAATTGATCGGAAAATTGAAATATGCATAATATATTCTATGAATCCTATTTCACGTTAGTGAAAATGCTTGAACTCTCTGTACAAGCTGAAGTTCACATCTAAAGTTTAGTGTCAATGTATACACACTGAAAACGTATTTACTTGAAATAAATCAATTGTGCTTAAGTATCTTAGAGCAACAATTCATTTCAATATTTGCCGATAACTGACATTGTACTTTAATGATTACATTTAAACAGCTAGTAATGAACTTTAAATGAAATTAAAATTGTTATTCTATAAGAGAAATTGACGGTTTCTGTTCAAAAGGTAATAACTGATTAGTAAATCAATTGATGGTGTATCAATAAAATCAGCTTCATTTAAATTAGATATGAAATAAGAGTTTAGGTTCGTAAACTTGATGAAAAATGATGGCACAATAACAATCATTTGAGGCAATATCATCCTCCGCATTCTAGGTAATTTTATCTGCTAAAATGTTTTCTTAAATCTAACTGTTCCAACGCCATCGAACGTTACCCTTTAATTGTACTATCAATCTTCTTTCATTTGTTGTGACTTAATGCTTCACATGCACTTTGCATTTAATTTAGTAAAGAAATTGTCAATGACATACCAAACTAGTTTATCTTGTCTGTTAAGCTATGCAAGCTTTTATATCATGTTATGTATCACTTGTTTTTTTAAATTAAACATTGCAACGTTTAAGTGATCGTCTACCTAACATATTTGGTGTAATTGTACCTTCAGCGGAAATAAATACAACAACAACAACAACAACACGTTGGGTTTTTTATCTGAATTTAACAGATAAACAATCCCATAGAACCTTATTTCCTTAAACTTTACATATCAGGTATAGAAGATAATTACAACGTAGTACTATTTAAGTTGTACAATTTCAAAAAGAAATCAAATGATTTATTGTTTTTAAGCTAATACTGTTCTGTAATATTGCGTATTTTATGGGCTTGTTGAAAATCAAATACATATTATGCAGATGGACGTAGAGAAGGTCTTGATCGGGTAATCAAAAATGTTTTATTAACATAAAATTTAAACTAAGAGTGAACATATTTTACCAATTTTATTCGTTATAAAAGTACTTATTTATTTACCATTCAATTTATTAAAAATCAACAGAGGTTATCACCTACAACATATAACAATATTTCACTTGATACGAAAAGAATCTTTCGTCAAGTATTTTACTTTTAAATATATTTTGAATAAAGTTATATGTGCGATTCAATCAATTTCTTTTGCCACAATTCAGTAATATAGCTTGAATGTTAAGCTCACTAGCAGGACTTTTTTTTTTACTGATGATAGAATCTCACAGACCTTGACACAAGAAGATCGATCACCACCAACAGTCTGAAAATGTATTTTCATTTTGTTACCAAATGAAGGTAATATTTCAGTGCATGTAGTAAAAATTATAAAATTGATCTGTTGGTATCGTAAGTATTGTAGACTCAAAAACCGCCATGGTCTTTTTTTTTTGTATTGTAATTGTTAATAATTTTATAATACATCAAATTTGTTCATTTCATTTCAATTATGCATAAGAAGTGTTTGTGAGATAGGTAGAATAAAGATACCAAGTAATGCCACGAATATGCGGTTTCACAGTTATATATCTTTTATATTTTATATTCAGATAACAATACATTAATAGCAATAAATTTAAATTAAATTAACTGTAATTCTTTAACATGAAGGAATTGAAAATATTTTTTTCAAGACTTGTGTACCATTTGATGTAGGTCTGCACTAGAAACTTGTATTCATGACGTCTCTTCGTTTTTTCCAGAATAATCCTTTTTTTGAAGATACATATTAGGAGTATTAAGGCATTAACATGTTTGAGACGCTAATATGATATGTCAATAAAATAACCTTCAACACATAAGTTTTGAAGCCCCTATTAATAACAAAATAACAATTACTCAGGTATATTAGTTACATGAAATAAATTGTACTTTACTGGGTAAATTTTATGATATAAAATTGCTGCAAAAAATTGAAATCATATATACCAGTCATAACATGCAATAAGTCACATCGTATTAAACGTATTTAAAACATATATATATTTATAACAATGCTTTTTTCAAGCAACGTTTCATTTTTGATATGTATGATGGAAGTTTTTCCTCTACTGATAATGTTATACTTAAAATATCATTCAATTTGCCTTTGAACAATAAAGGAAATAAAAGAAAGTGGAAAATATTAAAATCTACATAACACTATAATTGTTTATCTAAAATAATGATATAATTACACACAAGAATTCATAATTCTTAAGTTATCTATGTTTGTTTTAGTTATCCGTGGTCGCCGTGTTTACCATATATTGATATTAATGGATATTTCGATCATTTAATACACTTTTCAGGTTTCCACGTATGATGACGTGTCATAAAATCCAAAATTAATTTGTTAAAAGATGTAACATTATAATGTAAAATGGAAACACAAGTAGTTTCCCTGCTAGCAATAAACTTGCCAGCGCGGTTGCTGTTTTCATAATAAAGGGGATATAAATAGAATATTATTGCGAATACCCAAAATATTTTTATGATATTTTAATATGAAAGCTCTAATTATACAAGTTTTATCACACATTCAATAAAACCTCTATATATCAGCAAACAATTTTTTTCATCTTGAATGTTGTGTAAGTGCTTATGAAATTTGAATCTGACATTGAGGATATAATATTTGCATTTTAAATCAGTGGGACACAGGAAACAAGTTTGATTAATATATTGTTTGTTTTTGTGAAAATGGCGCTGCATTCAACCCAGAACTGTTATTTAAATTGAGGACGAATTATACATGTTTGGAATAAGAATTAATTCTACAGTTTCTGTCAAAGCTTTAGAAAATTGCTGACCATATTCAAGCATATCATTTTCTAAATGAGGATTATGCTAACCAACTAATTTTTTTTTTTCACGAACATATCGTTAAACTTTTTTTTTCATTTGAATATGTGTAAGATCTTATGTTATTGGAATCTGAAAATAAGTTAGTCAGAAGCCAAAAATATGTCTAGTGTCTGATACGATATATGTTTATATAATTTTCTATTGATATTTGCAATTTTCATCAGGGATGCAATTTTTTGTAGTCTACGTATCTATTGTTTTGTAAAAAATGCGCTGCATTCAAAACAGCATTGTTAAAATTACAGTTATTGATTATCTAGAAAGAGCTAGACATGATCAAAATAACAATACCCTTTGTCTCCACTAAAGCATTGGATAACGGCTTATCAATATTCGAAGACATCACAGAAAAAACAATCAAAAAACACAGATGCACAAAACATATTCATTTTAAAAATATGTACGGTATTTCCATTTTCAACATGAATAACAACTGTTCAAATGATGCATTTCAAATTTATGTTTTACAGTTGTGACATATTTTTTAAAAGAAACATAACAAACATTTTATTTTATGGAAACACCATGTATAATGAGACATTCTTTTTTTTTCAAAAAACAAAACAAAACAAAACAACAAAACAACAATAGTACTAGATAGATAGTGTAAATGTAGACGGAGTATTATTACTATCTTGACTTAATTAGTATTGATTGTTTAAATATATATATATATATATCACCAATAAGGCACTATGTTAAAATAAAATGATTTTGTGATTAATTATAAAGATACAAAACAAAAGCGTATTTTAAATGAATTATCTCATAACCATCATTTAATAATATCATATCTTCATCTAGAAAATCAGCATCATCAAAGTATAACAAATCACAATCAAATTATCGTTTATTATGTAGAAATCTCGGGAACTCATCCGTAAATTGTTTTGGAAAACAAGCATCGTATGCATGAAAACAATAACAGATGAGATTAATAGAGGATTTTTCATTCAACATTAACAGTATGGTTAACTTGTATGGTAGCTGAGAGTAACAACTAATTTTGTTCTTATTAAGCATCATTGTCAAAATGTTTTAGAGATACGAGAGTTGTCCAGTAAATTCTAGCATTTTTGCATTGAGTCGTTTTTCCAATTATTTTTACTTTATATTTACCATTTTTATGTATTAATATAACACATATACATATATATTGTGTAAAGATCATAGAATGCTCTCAATAAAGGCCCAAAATACTCGTCACTGTAGTATCTGTTGCCATGCTCGATTGTTCACTGTTGATATCATTATTTTGCAAATACCGTATTTCATATCTCGTATTCCTATTTGCAGAGACCTTGTTACCACGATTGTTAGGAAGCAGAACGGGTTTGATCTGTTCAATGTTATGTTCCACCAAGACAACGCCCCGCCCATCGCGCTGCATTAGTCTTCTTGGATTTAAAGTGTGCATTCACCATGGACTTCCGGGTATTCAAAGTCTGTCTTCGCGTGAGGAAATTTGGTGGTGTTCAGTAGTTACGCTGAGTCACCAGGAACACTATCAGATAATTTTCAAGTGAGTGGCATATAGCCACGTTGAACATATGGGTGTGAAAACAACAAAACTATGTAATAATTAGCAGCGATTGATAAAGTGCGACGCTAACTTGAGTTCTGAATGTCGTTGACGTTTATTCACATACAGTGCCCGGCAATGTTTGTTTGATGGAGTTAGTTGAATGTATGTACTGATTTATGTATTGATATATTTTAGTGAAAATTACACAGAGTCTGGTGCAAAAGTGGTTGTTCATGTCTTGGAAAAAATCTTTTGAATCGGTATGTTACTTAAAATGTATGCGATGAAATTTCACGAATAAATAAAAAATCCTCGTACATAAAACTGAGTTTGTATTTGTTTTATTTATATATATCAATTTAAATACTTTTTTGTCTAAAATAGACTAAAAGCCTTTTACAGAACTGTTTTGGATAGTTTCTTTGAAGCGGATCATATCATAATTAATTTAAAAACATTACAGCATATGCGGGTGTTTCTAAATTTTCACTATTTTAATGTGTATATGAAATCTGCTTACTTGCGGTCGTGAACGCTAGCTTACCTATACTCTTAGCGTCAATAAAACAGGAACAGTCAAGCCGAGCCTGAAACATTTTAAGTTTTGTGGTCTTGGGCGCTCTTTACGGATTCTGTTTTTTCTCTTCTAAAAACGATCAGTAAACAGTATAAAAAATGAAATAATTTTTCGTTGCAATAATTTTTTTATAACATGATAATATCACAAATTGCCATAAGTTTTAAGCTAGTTGAATAAAATAATTCAATCTCAATGGCGGTATTGAACCTGCATGGATGACGGTACCAACATATCAGTTGTATATATAATACTACATGTACTGCATAAAGAGCTACATCTGTTTATCAAAGGAAAACAATCTTTGGCTGACAAAAACCTGTCTGTTTATATTAACACTGACACAAACTTATTTTGTTATGAATCATAAAATTCTTCAGAACAATTGAGTTAAGGAAGGTCAACAAATACAGAAAGAGTTTCCAATATAATGTGATACAATATAAGATTGAACAATATTTTATCATTTCCGTTTCACGTAACACAATGGCAAGTGGTCGCAATATCAAATTGCACAGAATTGCACTTAACATTTTGTTCCATTTTTACAGTTAAAGTAACGACTGAACAGTCTTTAAAATGGGTCATTTTCACAAGTAAAGGTCAATAAAAAATAAAAGACTACACTGTACTTTTTTATAATTTTGCCCAATCATTCGTTTGGAGTCAGTTACATGAAAAACAGAAACTAAGGTAGAATCTTTTTGAAAAAAAAGCTCGATAATTTTAACTTTTTTCTTCACTTTAAATGCTTTTGTTATCATATTTTTAAATCTCACAAATTCAAAGAACAAATTTATTATAAAGATTGCCTCTATACGCAATACAAAAAAAAAAATGATACAGAAAATCTTCATGGCCAACAATACATTTAAATACAATTTTGAATTAGTTTTGACACAGTTCTTTCATCACCGTGATTACAATTGTGAGAAAGAGAGATAACGTATTATCAACTCATTTGAAAACAACACTATCATTTATTTCCCTTCCACGATTTAAATGTTATTGCATGGCCAACACAATATCATTAATGATTTGCATTTGTTTCTAAGCGGAAGAAGCTAATTAAATGAGATTATTGACGTCGTAGCAACTATGTCTAGTTTAGATGTTGTTAGTCTATCTGTTTGTAATTCAAAGAGTATTAACCTATCTATAATATAAGTACTTAAAGATCTTTATAACTTCCTCCAAGTAAACAAATAACTAATGGTTATGAAAGTGAATCAGATTAACGTCACTACAAAACCTGGTATACCTGGGTTACCCGTTGGTTCTGAGTGTTCACTCAATGCCAAAATACTCAAAATGTTAAGTGATGTAAGGAACAAAATATACAATTCCAGTCAGTTGCTCTTGTAATAATTTATTATCAGCAATATCTGTCATAATTGTCGTTTATTCACAAAATGTAAAAGAAAACACTCATCTACTTTATATTTATCATATTTCTAATATTCAAACATGGTGCAACACACGAATTACCTGTCCGGCCAAAAGCGGTATGCGGACATCCATAATTTAACAGACAGTCAAAGAGTAAACAAACATTTTACGGGTGACGAAATTGAAATACTGTACAAAGATACATTCAATTAGTTAACTTTATAATTTATTTGATAACTATGTGTAGTTTGGGCGGGTTCAACTTCGATTCACCTAAAATAATCGCAACCAATCGGCCCTTTCCGTCAGTCTTCGGATAAGGACCTCGAACACAATAGTATGAATACACAGAACGGATGCAGTATTTCGGTCTAACCTACGCTAAGAAACTTAACATGTAAACAAATAGTAATTTAATGCTGAGAGTTGTTGAAAAGTTTATTTCCAATAAATGTAGTAAAAGTCCACCTTATATAAGTGAATTCATAGGTACAAAAGCAAACAATTCATTTTCTATATATTTATTATTATGGTTGCAGAAAATGAAAGTACAAAAAACCAACCTGTTGACATTTAGTCGGATTTGTTTAAAATTGAACATCAGTGGGCATATTTAAATTACAAATTGTTATCAGACATATTTTCAAGCAAAAGAGTACCGGAACAGGCGTTAGATGTCAAATATATACATTCGTTTTACATTATCTCTGTTTCTGTTTACAACTTAAACCACGTTGTAGAACTACTTTCAATCCGCATTTTATAGATAATAGCAGTATATACATTATGAGAGTTTGATTTTTCGGAATTTTGTCGAAATGGAAGAGAAGATTAGTGACGTCATTAATCCGAGATAAGTAGATAATCCTAATCCCCAAAGTCAATGGTTCTTTTGAAATTGAGACAAATTTATGATATAATTAATCCGAATTAATCCGAGATAAGTAGATAATGCTAATCTCCTGAGACAATGGTTCTTTTGAAACTTAATGATAATGCTAATCTTCTGAGACAATGGTTCTTTAGAAACTAAATGATAATGCTGACAATGGTTCTTTTGAAAATGAATGATAATGCTAATCACCTGGGACAATGGTTCTTTTGTAATTTGATGATAATGCTAATCACCTGGGACAATGGTTCTTTTGTTGAAATTGGTGACATCATCATTAATGATTACAATGAAGCGCAATGAATGAATGTAATGTCAATAGTGTATTGAGCAATTAAACAATTAGATTGCATATTGAATTATTGATTAAGGTATTACTTAAAGTGTAATATACTAAATCGGTACAGTAATCATAAATATTACTTAAAGTGTAATATACTAAATCGGTACAGTAATCATAAACATGGCCACTGCTGCTGCTGCTGCTGCTGCTGCTTCATCTTTTGGAAATGTCGAGTTTAAACATCAGAAACTAATGAAGCGCAATGAATGTAATGTCAATAGTGTATTGAGAAATTAAACAATTAGATTGCATATTGATTAAGCTTCACTTCAACAAGTGCGTGCCTATTTTAAGAGCAAGCAAGCCTACAGAAAGAGTGTCCTAACGAGGTAATAGAATAAAAAACATATAGGTTTGTGAGGAACAGCAGAAATATCATCGCGTAGAAACTATTGTAAGCAATACCTCAGGTAAACGTATTCTCCTCGGGATGATACTGTTACTCTGACACAAACCTCTGTTTTATTGAACAAAAGAGGGGTTAGGGAATCGGCATTTATTTTATGAAATGTCACAGACATACTGAGAAAATTTGATATGAAAAATAATTTTATAGCTGCTATACTGTTCACTTGGTCACTGATGCCAACTCTATTACGTGTTGAGAATTGAGTACCGCTCAAACCGGTGCTGGGGGGCGTGAGGGATGTTGCACATATTCATTGTCCCTCATGTACAGACTCAATCAAACCGAGTCTGCAATTCTTATGTCATTTTGTTGTGATTAATGCTTCCGAGGGATCACTTTGTTTCCAGATTTGTATGTACATAATAATCAGCAAATAAATAATATACATTTTACTTTTATTTCTCACATAACAATATAACCAGGCTATTAAACCTTCCGAGGGATCGCCCTTTCTCCAGATCTTTATACATCACAACAGCAGGTACAAAGTGCCATGTGGCAGCTGTAAAATGTTCACTTCAGTGTTGCTTATTCTGGTTCTTCGGGATCATTGACTCGAGCACTTGAAAGTGTTAAACAAATTGAGTACCGCTCGCTGATTTCAGGGTGGTGCGTGAGGGATGTTGCACTTTTTCATTATCCCTCATGTACATTCTCAATCAAACTGAGTCTTCAATGTTCGTGTAAATTAGTTGTGATTTATTCTTCTCAGGGAACACCACCCTCTCTAGTAAGCATGTAAGCATTCAGTTCATTATTTATAACATATGATTCAACACATTCATGCATAGAAAAGGTTTCCAATAATGACAGAATTTAAACATTTGCAACATACAAAGAAAATTCTTGACCAATTTTGTGAGTATTTCTTATTGAATTATAACAGGATAAATGTCGTAAAGAAGTGAATGCAAAAGCGTTTCAAGTTTAAACAAATAAAAGACACGAGTTCATAATGTTATAAAAAAAGGTTAAGCTGGTCATACAGGTCATGAACCACGATACAACGAAACTTGTGACACAAGACATCGAACTATGTTTTAGGCCAGTTTAAATCCAGATATGTGAGTGGTTCAGATTAAAGTTATTTTGTAAGTCCTCATTAGTGAATTTTATAAAACCGTTTTATTGTGAGTATGATATCCGAACCAATGCGAAATGGCAATAAGAGCTGTATTATAACACTCGGTCACTGTTTAGCGGATATTAGTTTTTTTAAAACAATGTTATAAACAATGTAACAAATGTATGCAGTTCTTAAATCAGAAACAAGACTAGCTACTTAGCATAATGAAACAGTATTTATAGTCAAAATCATACTGTAATTGATAATTTAGAACTTTCAAGACTGTCAAAGATATATGGCATAAAACCAACTACACTTACTCTGATTCTTTATATTAGTTCTATATTAGTTTATCATATTTTTTGCTTGACCGTTAACAAATCAATTCTTAGTATGTCACTGCCAAGTTTTAGGCTTTGTAATAAATACAACTGTAATAGTGTATTATCTGTGTGCTACTCAATCACTATATATTATCCGTCCCTTTAGTTTCTGTGTAAACAATGTTATGATGTATCGTTTAATCTGCTAGATTTTATCTAAATGTATCAATTGTTATTGTATCTTAATAGCTCATTTGTATCTCGGTGTAAAACTGCCGATTTTTCTCACGTAATCGAGAATCTTCTTCTCATCATTCTTCTCCTTTTTTGAATACCTAGCGCATAGAGACCAACGGTCTGTTCACATATGGACTCGAAAAAGATATAACATTATTACATGGCCTTGGTGATACAATTGTTCATGTCTGTACGCTGACTTGTACAAGGGGGTTAATCCATGCGCGCGCATCCTTAAAGTTCTGATACCGCGAACACTTTATCGGCCGGTATTTCGAAGAAAAACGAGTGGTGTGAAGTAATCAGAAAAGGTATGAATTTAATTTGTTTTGCAAAGAAGATGTCCTAACTTCTAGTTTTTATATACAAAATGTCTTGAAGTAACTCTTTCCTGTTTTGTCAGTATTTCGCGTTGAATGCGATTTTGATTCTGGATAGTGCGTACACCCGGCATTGAAATGTTACAGAAAATGAGCAAATATCGATTAAACTGGCCGTTTTAAACGGCTGGAAGTTATTCTGATGTAGAATCCTTTTCAAAAATATATATTTTCAACCTTCGTTCCAATTCATTTTTACTAAAATGTATTTAAACGCACTATTTACAGAAAACAGAGATAATGATATTGCGTACACTCTAAAAAATATCCAGATACTGCGTACACATAACTATGCAATTGATAGAAAGTGCATTTTATCCGAAACAGTTTATAAAACGATAAAGGGGATTGCATGGGTGTCCCGTTTTAATCTAAATCCTAGAAAATATTTAGAATTAACATTTATTTATGCAATTTATTTAGGTATTTATGTAAAACCTGGTGAATAATTGTCTATCTTGATAATGTTTTTATACTCTACATTTTGAAATAAATTACTTCTTTTAACAGTCAAATGTATATCTTATTTCAGAAAATGAATGTGTGTCGATTTTGTGGTGTGAATCTTCTCTCAAACAGCATGAGGCACGACATCGGCAAGATGGCCCGTACAAATGTGATATATGTAGTAAAGTAGCTTTTTCGGAGTTCCATTACAAAACTGCAGCGTCATTCCTCTGAACGCAAGTACGAATGTAAATGCGGCAAATCGTTCAAGACATCTCATGATTGAACAAAGAAAGAGCCAAACAAAGGAATTCAAATGTGATGAATGTGGCTTGGCCTTCTCTAATAAAAAAGATCTTAGGTATCAATTTAGGTATATATGCAATCTTTACAGACACTCCAAAATGCACGAAGGGTGAACATTGTGGGAAAAATTTCCAAGCAAAGCAGCTATTTCGTCCCATCTCTCATATGCAAGTAAAGATCCTCTCAAGTGCAGTATTTATAATCAAAGTACAGAAGGCGCTGAATTTGTTTGGGTCTCAGAATGTCAGAAAGGTGAAGGTTGTATGATTATAAACCAATTTGTTTTTGTATAGTGCCACCAATGCTTTCCAGTGTTTTAACTGTAGTAAATTGGCATAAGACTAATTGCAACACTGATATTCATTTCAATGTTAATTTGACTTAAACAATTAAAAAAAATGAGTTGACCTTAACTGGGATTTGAAGTTACACGTAAAAGGCCTGAAGAAAACCATATTATTCTAAATGAGGGTTCGTTTCTCTTATTATTTCGACGCTAAACCTGTTGTTTAACACAGATGTAAATAATCATGGAGCTTACTATACGCATGTATATCTATAATTAAAGAATAAAACAACATTAGAAATCTTCGACCATTCGGGAACTTTTTTGCTTGAAAATTACTGCGCCTGTCATTTGGCAATCTTTACGCAGTGATCTCCCCTGAATTTTTCGTCGTTAGTGTACATATAAAGGGAAGTAACCGCTTAAAAAACGGACTACTTTCGGCATTTGCAATTAACAGCATCAAAATTCGAAATTTCGCTACCATTATTTGTTTGGTCTGACGACCCAAACAAATAAAAAAACTATTCAGTCATACCAAAACTGTTAGGAACACATGAAAAGAAAACACAGTTAAAACTTCGTGGAACATGAACGCATTCCAAAGAAATAACTTGCTGCAAGCATTTTTAGTTCAAGTTACAAATATATGCTTTGTTCTTGTGCAATTTAATTTACCATGTTTTTTGCCCATGGAGTGTCTGTAAAGATTGCATTTATATCCGAATGCTTTGCCTACCATTCCACATTCATGACGTTTTCTCTTCTCGTGCTTATCTTTCTTATCACTATTATCTTTATGATTAGAGAAGGCCAAGCCACATTCATCACATTTTAATTCCTTTGTTTGGCTCTTTCTTTGTTTATGGCGTTTTAAATCATGAGATGTCTTGAACGATTTGCCGCATTTACATTCGTACTTGCGTTCAGAGGAATGACGCTGCAGTTTTGTAATGGAACTCCGAAAAAACAAGTTGACTACATATATCACATTTGTAGGGGTCATCTTGCCGATGTCGTGCCTCATGCTGTTTGAGAGAAGATTCACTGGCAAAGAATTCACACATTCATTTTCTGAAATAAGATATACATGACTGTGAAATAAGATATACATTTGACTGTAAGAAGTAATTTATTTTGAAATGTAGAGTAAAAAAACATTATCAAGATAGACAATTATTCACCAGGTTTTACATAAATACCTAAACAAATTGCATAAATAAATTTTGATTCTAAATATTTTCTAGGATTTAGATTTTAAATAATTCTTCAAACGGGACACCCATGCAATCCGCTTTATTGTTTTATAAACCTTAGACTGCTTCGGATAAAATGTACTTTCTATCATTTGCATAGTTATGTGTACGCAGTATCTGGATATTTTTAGAGTGTACGCAATATCATTATCTCTGTTTTTGTAAATAGTGCGTTTAAATACATTTTTTAGTAAAAAATGAATTGGAACGAAGGTTGAAAATATATTTTTGAAAAGAATTCTACAACAGGATAACTTCCAGTCGTTTAAAACAGCCAGTTTAATCGATATTTGCTCATTTTCTGTAACATTTCAACGCCGGGTGTACGCACTATCCAGAATCAAAATCGCATTCAACGCGAAATACTGACAAAACAGGACAGAGTTACTTCAAGACATTTTGTATATAAAAACTAGAAGTTAGGACATCTTCTTTGCAAAACAAATTAAATTCATACCTTTTCTGATTTCTTCACACCACTCGTTTTTCTTCGAAATACCGGCCGATGAAGTGTTCGCGGTATCAGAACTTTAAGGATGCGCGCGCATGGATTAACCCCCTTGTTGTAGGAGATGACATTTACGTATATACTCTACTTATATAACTTTATATGAATATTGCTTATTTTCTAAATACGTTCTCTTTTCCATGTAAATTTTCATATGAATGTATTAAACTGATGAGTAAATGTTATGTTTTATGTTTCCTTTAAAGTTCTTAGATGTACTACGCAAATGTTCAACAAAAGACATGCTAAGAGAAAACTGAATTCACTTTCAATGATTCAGTGAAGGTGAATACAAAATGCGAAGTTCTCTTTGTATTATTTTTAATTATTAATTTCAAAGCATTATTTGCTGTGAAAAGGAACTTAAAATAAAGTAAAAAAATGTACACATAAAATATTTATCCTTAAAGATATCGTTTTTTTTATTATTAATTTCATAGCATTATTTGCTGTGAAAGGGAACTTAAAATAAAGTAAAAAATTGAACACATGAAATATTTATCCTTAAAGATATCGTCTAATTCGTATTCTTTATGAAGTTATATATATGCAATTAATCTGTATGTTAAAACCCCGATACATCTATATGAAATGAACAGTAGCAAAATCTCAGTTACACCTGCATGTCAGTATGCCACTGTAAAAGCGTGAGTCTGACTGTTTAAGCTACAATCCATGAAAATCTTCAACGATAGCGCGGTAAGCTAAAAAAAGTTATACTCAACCGCGAATTAGACTTATTTAACTACAATCAATATCTGAATGTCGTATTGTTTTGTAATTGTATTGCAGTTATATTGTATTGTGTCACGTTTACTGTCATTGTCTATCTAACAATGTACCTCCTCTTCTCTTTGTGTCAGTATGCCACTGTTGACGCGTGTGTCTGATTGTTTAAACTACAATTCATCAAAATCTTCAACGAACGATATTTTAAGCCCCACTGTGTTATAGACTGATTTAACACAAATCAGTATGTGAATGTCGTATAATGTATTAATTTTATTGTATTGCATTGTGTTACCATTTACTGTCATTGTCTATCTAACAATGTATACCTCTTATTTCTTTTATCTGTATCTCTTTGTGTCAGTATGCCACTGTAACGATAGCGCAATAAGCCTCCACTGTGTATCTACGATCGGTATGTGAATGTCGTATTGTATTGTAATTGTATTGTACACAATATATTGTATTTCGTTGTATTGTATTGTGTTATTGTTTTCTATACAATGGACCCCCTTTCTTATCTGAATCTTTTTTGTGTCAGTATGGCACCGTAAAAGCGTATGTCTGATTATTTAAACTACAATTCGTTAACAAATTAGCGCAGTAAGCAGAACGACTGATTCTAATGCAAAATACACACAGCCTAGACAATTGGACACGTTTGAGGATCGTTTGATTCCGGGTATTTTGTATTTCCTGCATTACTTATTGATGTTTGAGTATTAATAAATTCATAAAACTTAATATGTAAACCCTCCGTAAATCATGCCTTTATTTAAGATATTCACGGATGTAATATTTACAGGCATGTCTAGGGTTTCCTAGTGAGATGTCCGTTTCTGCTATTAGAATGCGCGGCGTAGTGTGAAGCACTTTATGCATGGACTTTTTTACAGACGAGGATAATAAAAACTCTGAAAATGATGCATTTATTCAAAGAAATATACGCATGTTACCTTTGCAAAATGTCTAGTCTTTCCTTGAAAATAAGATGGAGATTAAATTCTATTTGCATCACCTTTTCTCCAACTAGAATGCTACATAAAAGTTGTTGTAAAAATATTGCAGATTATAAATCGAATGATTAAAATGCAAGTAATGATGTTCTAACAACAATCCTTAGTTTTAAACTGTTTGTTCGCGACAGTTGCATTTAAACCTATGTGCCAACGAAAATGTTGGTACTTAACTAGCTTATAATCGCCACAGAAGACAATTTCCTTATTAAACCGTTTGTACATTATATTGTTGATGTGGAACTTTAAAGTTATCTATCTGTCAATAAGATCATTGGCACAAAATCGACAAGACATGCGATTTAAGGGCATATGTAGTCTTTTACCGCTAACACATAGTATGTTCTTATATTGAAATCGTTTGTTCGTTACAGTGATGAACTTCAACTGTAATATCTAATCTGTCGGTTAAACTACCACTATTGCACATGTGTAACGCTATTGTTTACACTTAAATATCTCAAAGGTAATGCTAAGTCGTTAAAACTTCTATCGAGTCTTATAGTCTAAGTAAATATTTCCTTTAAATGCAACGGTTTAATCTCTATGTTAAACTACCACTATTGCACATGTGTAACGCTATTGTTTACACTGAAATATCTCAAAGGTAATGCTGAGTCGTTAGAACTTCTATCGAGTCTTATAGTCTAAGTAAACCTTTCCTTTAAATGCAACGTTTTAAACTCTATGTTAAACTACCACTAATGCACATGTGTAACGCTATTGTTTACACTGAAATATCTCAATGGTTATGCTGAGTCGTTAGAACTTCTATCGAGTCTTATAGTCATAGTCTAAAGTAAAAATTTCCTTTAAATGCACCTCGTTATAACTTCTATCGAGTCTAATAGTCTAAGATAAAATTTCCTTTAAATGCAACGGTTTAATCTCTATGTTAAACAATCACTGTTGCACATGTGTAACGCTATTGTTTACACTGAAATATCTCAAAGGTAATGCTGAGAGTCTAAGTAAACATTTCCTTTAAATGCAACGGTTTAATCTCTATGTTAAACTACCACTATTGCACATGTGTAACGCTATTGTTTACACTGAAATATCTCAAAGGTAATGCTGAGAGTCTAAGTAAACATTTCCTTTAAATGCAACGGTTTAATCTCTATGTTAAACTACCACTATTGCACATGTGTAACGCTATTGTTTACACTGAGATATCTCAAAGGTAACGCTGAGAGTCTAAGTAAACATTTCCTTTAAATGCAACGGTTTAATCTCTATGCACATGTGCAACGCTACTGTTTAAACTGAAATATCTCAAAGGTAATGCTGAGTCGTTAGAACTTCTATCGAGTCTTATAGTCAAAGTAAACATTTCCTTTAAATGCAACGGTTTAATCTCTATGCACATGTGCAACGCTACTGTTTAAACTGAAATATCTCAAAGGTAATGCTGAGTCGTTAGAACTTCTATCGAGTCTGATAGTCAAAGTAAACATTTCCTTTAAATGCAACGGTATAATCTCTATGTTAAACTACCACTAATGCACATGTGTAACGCTACTGTTTACACTGAAATATCTCAAAGGTAATGCTGACTCGTTAGAACTTCTTTCGAATCTTATAGACTAAGTAAACATTTCCTTTAAATGCAACGGTTTAATCTCTATGCACATGTGTAACGCTATTGATATCTCAAAGGTAATGCACTGTACCGCGAGTCTTATAGTAAACATTTCCTTTAAATTTCCTGTTCAACTACCGCTTTTGCACATGCTTAACGCTATTGTTAATCAAAGTGCTGCAGCACTGAATGCGACGGACATGCAACCGGAGAGACATTAAGGCCTTTTTTAGAAAAAAAAAAAAACACAAAAGATATAACAGAGAAAATTTGTTCCATACAAGTTCGAGATTTGTAGAGCAATATATTTTATGTGTCCCAATCTGATGTAATTCAGATTTTCTACTTATACAGAATGAAATTTATGCCTAAAAACTCTGGTCAAACTTGTAAATCAGTGTCCTTATCGATTTATTCCAAGGAATGATATGTAAATAGAAAAAAACTGTCAACGAAATATTTCTAAAATAAAACCATGCAAATTAACTTCAAGCATAATACATTATACATGTGAGAATGTTATTTAGAATTGCTTCGTGTTATATCATAGTGGGCATATAGACAATAAAATATAAGTCATTTGTATATTTATTTCTCTTGGATATGTCTCATTAAAAATATTTTTGGTTAAAATCATCAGCAATTAAAAGTGTATTTTTTAGATTTTTTTTTATTTACAAGGTTAAGATGTAGAGGCCAGAGCACATCGTTTTTATTTTAATTTAAATGTCACTTAAGCTGTTCTTTTCAATTTCACACTAAATTCCATTTTCTTACAATTGTAAGTATTGCATGTAAGCAAAGTAAGTATCCGCTGGTTTATTACATGTATAATGTGTACACCTTAATCGCCTGCAGGTGAAGCAGAATCTATTTTTAGAATAGCGAATGTTAACTCATATCGTGACCTAGAAAAATATGTAAACAAACCACAAGAATCGGAAGTAGAACTGATATTATAACTTCCTTCAATAAAGATTACCATGAAAGACTACATGGTAGTAAAGTGTTGAAAAAACTCTCTTGTTACATGCATTTTCAAAAATAGATATTTATACTAACCATTATACTGTATCTAATTTATTAATAACTGCTGAATATTCAGCTAAACCCGCGGTATGAGTCACGAAAATAGTTCTTCTTTTATTAATGCGCGAGTTATTCTAGAGTCACGAAAAACTTTGATTTGTTAATAATTATGTTTTGTATAATGTAGAAATATTTATGTCCTACTAATAATTTTTTGGAACTCAGAGCTTACACCTTTATTATAGTATAATTTGCTGTCCTACTTTTTCGACAGCTGTAAATCGTTTTGGCAGTAATTTGCATATTGCGCAATAATACTACGGGACTACAACGTTTTTATCAATCAAATACGTTCATATTTTAACTTGGATAACTTAATTTGAAATTGAAAAGGCTAAATATGGAAGATTTTAAGATATCCCGACAAAGTATGTGAGTTTTAAAGGATCAAATTCATGTACTATTTCATGGGCTGTTATTCGGTTGAGGACACTTTGCGCGATTGTAGCAGACGAAATCCCATGTGTAGATGACTTAGCTCTGAACGCGCCTGAGGGCGCGTCCGTCGCAAAAAATGTTGTTGTTTTACTCTCTATCTAAGTGTGTACTTCTTTTGATTCCCATTTCATCACATACAACGGTTTAAGTGCTGCATTATGTCTTGTCGATTAATCTTTTATATTATCTTTGAATATTATCTTACTATACTTTGTATCTCGGTCGGTTTTTTAAAACCCCACTAAATTTTTTTTTAAAACTTGTCCCCCTTTTTTATCGTCATCCCCCTAAATTTAAAAGGCGCTTTTTAAAAGACCAATTTATTTTAAATTCCAAAAGTTTCTTGAAAATGAAAACGATAGTATGGGGTTTTATAAGCCCTGTTTGGGGTAGCAGAAAAATTTTTGGGTTTTTATTTGCGTAATTTTTTAAAATTATAGTTCAACGGGAATTTTAAAAATTGTGAAATTTTTTATATCTTTTTTTTTGAATTACCTTTCTTAAATTTGCTTTTATGTATAAATTAATTTTAAGTTTTATAAATTTTGTTTCCTCTGTTTAGCACTCGCAAATTGTATTACGGGGTAATTGACATGTATTTTCTCTCTCGTATTTTGTAATTGTTGTGCAAAAAACAGGAGAATAATGCGTAATTAAAAAGTGAAAGTATATATTCAATATATGTAACTTTTTATATCACACAATTTAATTTTTTTAACTTAAAATTAAATAAAGAAACGCTTAATATATGTAAAGATGAAATACTGAAACACGTGTAACTATCATATCGTAATTTATGTAAGCCTCTGAAGGTATTTTTATATGTATCATAATACTCACATAAGTAACTTGATTTGTACTTTTTAATGTATCAATATAGACAGTGATTTGCTAAACTTTTAAAGTTTGCCTTCTGATTTATTAGTATCATGTAGACATGATTTTTGCTAGTATTTTATGTATCAATGAATATTATTGTATGTACGCAATGAATCGTTTTGCCCATACACTAATCTGAATTAGGTCTGAACCTTTATTGCAATGAATATCGGTAAAAAATGCCGATAACTTACGCACAAATCCGTTAAGCAAAATAGGCAAATGATTAAAAATCATAGTTGATTGAAAATGAGTTAAAATGATTCAAAGATATACCATCTTTATCCTTAAGTAAAACATTTAACTACCATAAATTTATTTAAATCTATAAAATTGCTTATGAAATAAAAGAATGAATAAACTATGTATGGGAAGCTGCGTTCCCTCCTGCGGTCAAGCAAAAAAATCTTGAAAACGTAATGATCCCTCGGAAGCATTAATCACAACACGATTACAAGAGAATTGCTGACTCGGTTTGATTGAGTCTGTACGTGAGGGATAATGAATTCGTGCAACATCCCTCACGCCCCCTAGAACTGGCTTTAGCGGTATTCAATTCTCAACACATAATAGTGCTGGCATCAATGATCCCGAAGGACCAGAAAAACATAACAACACTGAAATGAAGTACGGGGCAACTTTTTACAGCTGCCATACAGCATTTGACACTGTCGTTGTTGTTGTTACAGCATTAACTTAGAGAGACTTCTTTTGAGTCACATTTTATCAAATGTAACGGTTTAAGTGCTAATTTATGTCTGGCCGCTTAATCCTTTATTTTATCTTACTATACTTTGTATCTCGATAGGTTTTAAATCACTGATGTTTCTTTAACAACTGTCTCCCTTTCATCGTCATCTCCCCGATTTAAAAGGGCATTAAGACCAATGTATATGAATTCGAAAAGATGTAGCAATGATACGATCGTATGTGTTAATAAGTCTGAAAGTAGCAGCCAACGTTAGATTACTTGCGTAATTATAAGGTTATAGTTTAAATGAACTTAAATGTGTTCAAAATATTTGTATGTATGCAAACAGAGAATACGTGATTT